>NW_003856841.1:0-1425 GCF_000181295.1 Otolemur garnettii | reverse complement strand
AAAAAAAAAAAAAAAAAAAAAAAGAAAAAAAAACAAAGTGATTTCCTTCCAGAGAGCTCAGGGTGGAAAGTGGGACTCTGCAGTGAAGAACCAGATGCCACCAGCCACACAGCACACCCTGCTGAGGTAGGTGCTGCGGAGTGATGGGGAGAAGGCCCTTCACCCCAGGGTCTCCTCCCCAGCCCTTCACTCCAGCCCAATCATGAGGAACACATCAGGCTAATCCCAGCAGGGGGCCAGTCTGTAACACACCCCACCACCGGCGGTCACAGCAGCCAAAGTCATCAAAGGACAGTCTGGGAAATGGTCCCAGCCAAGGGGAACCCCAGGAGACATGAGGCCTCCGTGCCACATGGGATTCTGAGTGGTTCTGAGGATGGAAAATACAAACAGGCACAAACTAGGGAGTCTACAGCTACTCAGGAGGCTGAGGCAGGAGGATCCCTTGAGCCTGAGAGTTTGAGGCTGTGAGCTATGATCACGGCACTCAACTCCAGGGTAACAGAGTAATAACACTCTGCCTTAAAAAAAAACAAAAAACTATGGCTCGGCACCTGTGGCTCAAGTAGCTAAGGCGCCAGCCACATACACCTAAGGTAGTGGGTTTGAATCCAGCCTGGGCCCACCAGAAAACAATGACGGCTGCAACCAAAAAATAGCCGGGTGTTGTGGCGGGCGCCTGTGGTCCCAGCTACTTGGGAGGCTGAGGCAGGAGACTCGCTTGAGCCTAGGAGCTGGAGGTTGTTATGAGCTGTGATGCCATGGCACTCTACCCAGGGGAATAGCTTGAGGCTCTGTCTCAAAAAAAATAAATAAATATAGGCCCATCACATGTCATTTCCATTTGGCCAAATGATCTTTAGTTCTTAGATCTTTTCACTCCTAAATTCCTTTTGGGATTCTCTAAGTGTTACAGGGAGAATGAAGAAAGACCATTGACAAAAGGGAACTTGCATCCAGGTGCCATGGCTCACATGCGTAATCCTGAGAAGCTGAGGTGGGAGGATGGCTTGAGCTCAAGAGTTGGACACCAGCCCGAGGAAGAGGGAGACCCTGTCTCTACCAAAAACGGAAAATATTAGCCAGGCGTTGTCATGTGCCTGTAGTCCCAGCTTGGGAAGCTGAAGCAGGAGGATTGCTTGAGCCAGGAGTTTAAGGTTGCTGTGAACTATGATGACACCACTGTACTCTAGCCAGGGCATCAGAGAGCCTCTGTCTGTCTGTCTGTCTCTCTCTCTCAAGATACACACACACAAACATAACTTGTGGAGAAGTCAAGCAAAAGGTAGACAAACATTTTTGTGTTTTTATTTATTTTTTTATTTTTTTATTTTTTTAGAGACAGAGTCTCACTTTGTCACCCTCAGTAGAGTGCTGTGGCATCACAGCTCACAGCAACCTCCAGCTCTTGGGCTTAGGTGATTC
>NW_003856840.1:0-1425 GCF_000181295.1 Otolemur garnettii | reverse complement strand
AAATAAGTTGAGATTGCTTTGTGCCAGGCACGGAGCTACATGGCTTATTTAGACTCTCTTTTAATCTCCATATCTCTACGAAGGAGATCCTTTTGTCCCTCCATTTTAGAGATGATAAAACAGGGGCTTGCTCTCACGCCCGAGGTCGTGCAGTTTACCTTTAGGAGAGCCACGACTCAGAAGCTGTAAGCCTGCCTGTGAAGTCCAAATGCCTACCTCCTACTCAGCACTGCCTTTTTTTTTTTTTTAATGTTCAGTACCCTTTATACCCTCTTCCAGATAAAGTTTCCTTGAAATTGGCCAGACATCCAAAGGGGATGTGGTTTTTGGAGGCCAAACTATAGAAACTAGGGATTTACTTCCAAAAATAACTGTTTTCTGAATGTTGCTGCATTCCTTTTTATTTTCCTAGTCCTGACTGCTTAGATCTTTCTCACCTCTCATACTGAGGCTGGGGAGAAACTTACTCTGGGCCAGAAGTTCGGGCTAATACTGCCTGACCCCCTGCCCGCCATCAGAGGAGCAAAAGTCAGCCTGTAACACGGGACACAGTGAGCCTGAGGAGGGGAGGGACATTATGCCTCTGTCCCTCTCCTGATTAGTCTCCTGGTGAGCCAGGCACTCTGACTCTCACTTCTAAGTTCCCCCTTGTCTTCTTCAGAAGAAAAGGGCTTCTAGAAGGGAAGAGAGCATTGCATGTCTTGGGTCAGCCTCCTTGGCTTAGCAAATGTTTCTACTCCAAATGCAGAGGCAAGGCCTGGGTTGGAGGTTTTGTGATGCTGACGTCAACTCCTAGCTAACAATTTCAGAGGCTTGGAAAGGCTCAAGGCTTAGTAACCAGAACCATCCATGGATGGAGCATAAATTGGACCACATGTTCCCCCAGGGAGAGCTGATCCTGGCTCTTCCTGGAAAAGGAGACCTTTGCCAGGGTTAGAACCTGCCCTCCCAGAGACAGGGCCCCCTCTTTCAAGGACTGTGGGCCCAGGGCCTCCTGTAGCATTGTAGAGGCTAATAGCCACATGCCCTTGCCACCATCACACCTGCCCTCTCCTAGGTGAGTGGGTCCACGTTTGCTCTGGGTTGGGTCCCCTACCTGGCTTCACCAGGGCAGCCCCTCTGTCATCAGTTACATGTCCTGAGGCTCTGGGGGAGGTTTCTTTTGACAGACTTGCTTTTGCTAAACAAAGGTTTTGGAATTACCAGCGTATAACCAGAGGACCTTGTCATGAGCCTAAAGAAAAGGGTGGTCATGTTCCCTAAAGGCTCTCAGTGAACTGACAAATCCCGGTTGGGTCTTTCTAAATCTAGGCTTTCAAGCATTAGAAAAAGGAACATCCCTTTTTCAGTAAACCAAGGAATTCAGAATGGGCAAGTCAGCCTGAATTGCCTTCTTTTCTCTCTAGCCAAGCTCAGCTTAAAACA
>NW_003856839.1:0-1426 GCF_000181295.1 Otolemur garnettii | reverse complement strand
GTCAGATGACAAACGGCCTTGCCTTCAGAGGCCACATGTTCAGAATGGGTGCAAAACTAGTGTTTGCAGAATGATGCTTGCAAATGGGATGGATAAGGTGATCCTCTGAGCTGCGGAAAGAGAATATCAGAAACTTGTATTAGTGAAAGAATCAAATGACTAGCATTTATTTGTAATTTTCCATAGAAGCTTTCTGTTTCAGTCCTTAGGCAAAACAATTCTGTGACTCACAGTGAGGGGAGGGAAGGGTGAGGGCCCCATAGTGTAGAGGGCTTGATGAGCACCACTGCTCTGCTATTCTCTTATAGTTTTTATGTGCCCAGGTAAGAGAATTTGTGAAATATATCATCTTCTTTTAACTAAACCAACGTTCAAAGACTCGACAAGCTGCTTTTAATATTCCTGAGAGGAAACTGTGGACTGAAGATAATGTTAATAATGCAAGCCCAGGAGAGTTGCCTTGTTAGGGCACAGTGGGGCCAACACTTCTCCAGGTAAAAATAAGGGCTAATTGCATGTGAAGAGGGGTCAGCCAATGAGTAGCATAGGAAGCTCCATTTGAAAATGAAGGATTAGAAAGGAAGTTTCTAGCCTGAGTGATATTATTGCCAAAAGGAATGATGAACGATCTCCTATAAGCGCATTGAAAATATCAGGGAAAATTCTCTAATTTGCTTGACATTCAATAAGTTAAAAATTGGCCGGAAAAATTCCAACAGATACCTTTCCTTAATGGCTATGCAGAGCCAGTCATGACTTCATCCATGGGCATTCTGTGACTCCACAGGGTTCCCTCTGATGGTTAGAGCAAAACCAAGAACGAAAATAAAACTGTAATCAGTGCCAGACCTCACAATTGTTCTATCGCACAGTATTGAATCAAGACATTCTGACATGTGAAACATATTCAGTCTCCATGCTTTCATTGAAAATATTATTATGAGCAATGACTTCAACTTCAGCAAAAAGTCTAATATTAAATGATGATCACATAATAAAATTTTAAGAAGTAAATATTGGTTATTTGTTTCTCCTATCTTTAAACTTCTATTTTAACGCACATTGTGTAATGAATGTAGCATATTAATTTAGAGTATGTATAGGTGCATGTTTCAATTTTTTTCCTACTGAGTATGACCAAAAATGGTTGGTGTCCATTGGCTTGGAGGTTCCAGATTTATAGAGGATTACATGACAGATGTGAAACTGCTTTTGAAAAGTATTTTCCATGAACATCATAGTAATGATGGAGAATGTTAGTTGAACGGCAAAATACAAGGCTGACATGATCAGTGAGGGCACTAACCACAAGCAGACGCAACAATAGATTTGATTAAACAGGGATAGTCCAATTTTTCTAGAAGAATGCAGTCCAGATTCTTCTCTCTTTTCTTCAAGACCCTACTACATACTCCCTTGGCCTTAC
>NW_003856838.1:0-1426 GCF_000181295.1 Otolemur garnettii | reverse complement strand
TTGTTTGGCAGGTCCGGGCTGGGGATTCGAACCCGCCACCTTAGGTGTACGTGGCTGGCGCCTTAGCCGGTTGAGCTATAGGCGCCGAGCCCATAAATAGTTCTTTAACGGCAGTGTCAGTGTGTCTGGTGCTAGAAAAGGGTATCCAGCCAGAAGTATAGAATGGTGGTCATTTGAGCAGGTTATGCTACGGCAGATTACACAGGAGGCAACTAGGTTTCTTTTATCATACTTGGGAAGTTGTTTAAGATTCTCATCACCAGCTCGGCACCCATAGCTCAGTGAGTAGGCACCAGCCATGTACACCAAGGCTGGTGGGTTCGAGTCCAGCCCAGGCCTGCTAGACAACGACAATTGCAACCAAAAAAAATAATAGTTGGGCATTGTCATGGGGAGGTTGCTGTGAGCTGTAATGCCATAGCACTCTACCCAGGGGGACAGCTTGAGGCTCTGTCTCAAAAAAAAAAAAAAAAAAAGGATATAGTGTCTAAGGTCATATTTACCTTAGACACTGTAATAATTTTCATACATTTAGAGAGAGGACCATATATCTTCCATATGCATTCCAATCGTGACTCAGCTCTGAGTATTGTAGGCTATTGCTTCATAGCTACTTCAGATTCCATTTGTAATTATATGGACATAAGCCCTTCTTGGGTTAGAGTACATGCTCATTCCCACCTTTGGGTTGTGAGAGTATGTTTTTATGGTTCATCTGATCTCTTCTATCCATTTGATGAGTGCTACATTATCTTTTAGGGCAGCTTTCCATCCATCCCTTTCCCTTTTCTTTGAATAGCATTCCTTCTATGTGGTCTATTTTTGAAAGGGAATTTTTCTCTAAGGCATGCCTTGTCTTCATTAGCTATGAATTTAGCTAGGTAATTCCATATACCTAATCCAGTTCCAATTCCTCTAATGATGTCACATTTTAGTCTCTTATATGGCCAATTTTGGTGTGTCCACCAGAAATGTTGTTGCCATTGTATGCTAATGTCACCAGTGCAATCTGAAGAAATGGAGTCAACCCAAAACTCCATTTCCCATATCCCAAATAATTGTCAGGTGAGTGGTGACTGTGCCTAAGTGCCTAAGTATTCCCTTCTCTGGGTATTCCATGTGCTTCCCAGAGGTGCCCTTGCCTTAGGGTGGAATTTGTCCTGTTAGGGACTTCTTTTTTTTTTTTTTTTTTTTGAGACAGAGTCTCACTAAGCCACCCTTGGTAGAGTGCCGTGGCATTACAGCTCACAGCAACCTCCAACTCCTGGGCTCAAGTGAGTCTCTTGCCTCTGCCTCCCAAGTAGCTGGGACCACAGGCACCCGCCACAACACCTGGCTATTTTTTGGTTGCAGCCATCATTGTTGTTTGGCAGGTCCGGGCTGGGGATTCGAACCCGCCACCTTAGGTGTACGTGGCTGGCGCCTT
>NW_003856837.1:0-1426 GCF_000181295.1 Otolemur garnettii | reverse complement strand
TTGATTTTATGGCATTTCCATCTTTTTAGATAAAGGCCATACACAGTGTGTCTTATTCTTAGTCCTTAGCCCAAAGAACCACAAGCACATTAAAATGGTTACTTTTGGTTACTAAGTTGGGGAAGTTTGTTACTCAGCAATAGACCACTAGACCGTTTATTGTAGTAACACAAGATTGGTTTAGCATTCAAAATATATCAATGTATACTCTGGTTTCTCTTCAGATCATATAAATCTTTCACCTTTTACAAAATTTATCAATGTAATTCTCAATGTGAATTAAAATACTAGAAAAAAATACATATTATCATCTTAATTGATGCATAAAATGTTTTGAAAATATTAAATATCCAACAAACCTTTATAAAATACTTCAGCAAACTAAATAAAAGGTAAATTTCTAAATATGATAAATAATGTTTATGAAAAGCCAACAGTGAACACCATACTCAACAGTGAAAGGCTGAACAGTTTTTCACATAAATTCAGGAACAAAACAAATATGTATACCTCTACCATTTGTCCAACTGTACTAGGAGGGACTACCTAGTGTAATTATGTAAAAAAATTAGTGAAGATTAAACAGAGAAAAATAAAATATTTTATTTGTAGATATTATGATTGTACAACTAGAACACCACACCCAGGCTGCAAAGGAGCTATCAGATCTTGTAAGTCAATGTAGCAAGGATATTTAAAAACATATATTTTTTTTAAATTATACTTTCTCGTACTTGGATTTGTGCATATTTTTAAATTTAAAAACTATTTTAAATTTCTATGTTGTTTACAATAGCATAAAAATCATGTAAACCTTTACTATGAAAAGGTTTCTACACTTTCAAAAAAAAATTAAAGGAGACATAAAAAATAGAAAACTATACTATGTTTCTATAACACAACATTCAACAGGATTAATACTATAAGTAAATTTTGACTAAATAATCTTTGAAATCAAAATGGTTTCTCTAAAAACCTCATTATATTAGAAAATGTACTTCAAATTTATATGGAAGTGGCAAGAAAAAACCCTAAAACATTAAAAAAATTGAAAAAGAAGAATAAGCCCGAGGACTCATACTATCCAAGTTTAAGATTAGTATGAAGCAGCTATAAAAGCCATCTTGGACTACAAGTTGGAAGCTGTGTGTTGAGCTTTACAGAAAGACAAATGAGAAACCATACAAGCATTGTTCTGGTAGCTATGAAACTACCCTACCAGACTTGAGGTTCCTACCTGCACTTTTATGTGAAAAAAAAGAAATCCAACTTCCAAATGGAGATTGTGTCATTTTCTCTCAACCTGGGATACAGGGACAATATCCTTTTACAAATAGATGCTCTTCTGCCATGGAGAGCGCTAAGGTGGTAGTGAAGCAAGGAAAGGTATGATTTAAAACTCTTTATATGAGAATGAAAAAAAGAT
>NW_003856836.1:0-1426 GCF_000181295.1 Otolemur garnettii | reverse complement strand
CTCAGGAGGGAGGCAGGGATCAGACACAAAGGGCCTCTGGGAACCTGTAGGGTTGAGAACCTCTCAGTAAGGACACAGGCCCTAGAACTGCAGGGTCTGGGTTTAAATGCTGCTTCTGCTTTTGACTAACAGACAGGATTTCTTTACTTCTCTAAGCCTGTTTCCTTGAAATGAGAGTGTTCAGAGATGACGGCCAAGCTCAGTCTCTGCCCCCAGCTAAGTACGTGAGGGCACTGGTGGAGCCTTAGTTGGAGCAGAAGGGAGGATCTGACCCAGCCATAACTGCAGACTGGCTGCACTGTGGCCATTGGTTGCCAGGTTGGGGGCAGCTGAACTTAGAGTATATAGAGCTGATGTCTTGGGGTCAATTCCCGCTTCTACCAGCCAGGTGTGTGACCTTGGGCAGGATAAGTGCCTTGATTTTCCTTTCTGTCAAGTGGGACAGGATTAGTACCTACCTTGTGCATAGTTTTTATTATTTTATTTTATTTTGATATTTTGAAACAGTCTCACTATGTCACCCTTGGTAGAGTGCAGTGGCATCATAGATCACAGCTATCTCAAACTCTAGGGCTTAAGTGATTCTCTTGCCTAAGCCTCCCGAGTAGCTGGGACTACAGGCACCTGCCACAGAGCCCAGCTATTTTTTTGTTGCAGTTGTCATTGTTTAGCATGCCTGGGCTGGGTTTGAATGCACCAGCCTTGGTGTATGTGGCCAGGTCTGTAACCACTGTGCTACAGGCGCTGAGCCAAGCATAGTTTATTTTAAAATGCCTGAACAACTGCCTGCACAGTATGTGGGGTACAGCTCATATGATAAGGTTTTCTAATTAACCGTGTTATCACAATGTGATTATTTTAGTCATTCCTCCTGTTTCCCTGTTATTTGAACTCTGTACATGCGAGAACCAGGATTTATGAATTCTTGTGTCCACTCTAATCCTCAGTTCTTATCACCCTCCTTGGCACAGAGTTGGTTCCCAAATAATGTTAGTCATAGAACTGAAGACTTCCTGGAGGAGGTGGATTCCAGGCTGGGGTTAGGAGGGTGGGTGGGATTTGGGCAGGCAGAGAGCAGGCATATTAGGTAGAGATGCCACTGGGGTCGGACATGCTTCATGAGATAACCGCTCATGCTTACGGAAGTTCAGTTTAGCAGAGAATTGAAATGAAGCTGCAATCCAAGGGCTGCCCCATGGGCAGGTAGAGCTGGATGAGAGGACCAGGCATGAGGGTGGTGGGAGTGTCAGGAAAAACATAACACCTTTGTCTTTTCTGCTTATTCCATGTGACATTCTCAGCCTGAAAGGAGGCTCTGGGGCTGGGGAGAAAGTTAAGAGTATCCAGAGTGGGTGGAATGGGGTGGCAGCCTGAACCCCGGCATGGAGGGTCAGGGAGGAGCCACACTGCCTTTTGTAGCCTTCTG
>NW_003856835.1:0-1426 GCF_000181295.1 Otolemur garnettii | reverse complement strand
ACAAAGAATAAGCTGGTCAATTCAGACTCGTATTGATCAAATGTCATACACAGGCAATTGTGAAGGACGGGGAGACAGAGTGGTCCACGGCATCAACACTATCGTCTTCTGTCCGTCCTTCCTGTGTGGAGCTTGTGCTCCCTGGTCAAGGTTGAGTGGTGATGGTTCTAAGTAATCTCCTCAAACAACATGAAACAACTATGTAGACAATTCCACAATTTATATTACCTTCCTGGGGAGCCATGCCCCTGAAACATAAATTTATTGATTATAGGTTTTTTTACTTGAAGCAATCCTAAATCTTCATGTCTAAAGCATTCTATTCCCTTTGCCTGTTTAACGGGAGATTATCAGGTTTACTTGTTGATTAGACCAGGTCTCAGGCCTTCATGATTTTTCCAGGGAATATTTCATCATTAAGGGAAGATGAATGGATCAGAAATCAACTGTTTTATTCCTTTCTTCCTCCATACCAGCCAGGCTAGCAGCACTGCAGGGCCACTGACTATCTCTATGGTAAACAATAGACAGATATACCTCTTGCCCTCAAACGTCCAGCAGGGGCCTCCTGTTGGCCCCAAACAACCACATATCACAAGACAAGGAAGCCCATTGTTATAGACCACACAGGCCTCAGGCATAAAGTAGGGTGGAACTGACCACTGAAGGGGTCACCTCTTACTAAATTGCAGTGAACCACAAAATCTAGGACTTTTATTGCTGTTCACCAACTACTTTTCATTGTATCCCAACCTACAAAGTTTCTTAGATCTTGTGAATTCATCCTGTTGCCATTTAATCCAGCCTGTAATTATTAAAGAAGTATAACAGTCACCACTTTTTATTATGCTACCCAAACAAGAGATAGCTGAATAGTAAATGTGTTACATTTGTCTTTATTCTTCTGTTTCAAATTTAGAAGCTATTTTGGGTATGAAGGATTTGTTCCAACTATTAATTTTCCTTTTGCAAATTTATTTTTTTATTTTCATTTTGAAGTATTAAGGGAGTCAAAGTATTTTTGTTACATGGATGAATTGCACCCTGTTAAACTTGTAGCTGTTAGGGAGCCCATCATCAGAGTAGTGTACATTGTCCCTATAGGTACATTATTGTCCCTTACTCCCCTCTGTCCCTGTCCTCTTCTTAGTTTCCAAAGCCCTTTACACCACTGTATGACCATGTGTACCCATCATTTAGGTCCTATTTATTAGAGAGAACGTGTCGTGCGTGTTGTTGCATTCCTAAGATACTTCACTTAGAATAACGTTTTCCAGTTCCATACAAGTTGCTGCAAGAAACATCATCCCATTCCTCTTTCTTGCTCTTCTCATGTTTACCTATTTAGTGAGGTCTCCAGCCTGCATGGCTTTTCCAGGGAACGTTTCACCATTAAAAGGAGATGAATGGATCAGAAATCAACTGC
>NW_003856834.1:0-1426 GCF_000181295.1 Otolemur garnettii | reverse complement strand
AAGGCGCCAGCCACGTACACCTAAGGTGGCGGGTTCGAATCCCCAGCCCGGACCTGCCAAACAACAATGATGGCTGCAACCAAAAAATAGCCAGGTGTTGTGGCGGGTGCCTGTGGTCCCAGCTACTTGGGAGGCAGAGGCAAGAGACTCACTTGAGCCCAGGAGTTGGAGGTTGCTGTGAGCTGTAATGCCACGGCACTCTACCAAGGGTGGCTTAGTGAGACTCTGTCTCAAAAAAAAAAAAAAAAAAAAGAAGTCCCTAACAGGACAAATTCCACCCTAAGGCAAGGGCACCTCTGGGAAGCACATGGAATACCCAGAGAAGGGAATACTTAGGCACTTAGGCACAGTCACCACTCACCTGACAATTATTTGGGATATGGGAAATGGAGTTTTGGGTTGACTCCATTTCTTCAGATTGCACTGGTGACATTAGCATACAATGGCAACAACATTTCTGGTGGACACACCAAAATTGGCCATATAAGAGACTAAAATGTGACATCATTAGAGGAATTGGAACTGGATTAGGTATATGGAATTACCTAGCTAAATTCATAGCTAATGAAGACAAGGCATGCCTTAGAGAAAAATTCCCTTTCAAAAATAGACCACATAGAAGGAATGCTATTCAAAGAAAAGGGAAAGGGATGGATGGAAAGCTGCCCTAAAAGATAATGTAGCACTCATCAAATGGATAGAAGAGATCAGATGAACCATAAAAACATACTCTCACAACCCAAAGGTGGGAATGAGCATGTACTCTAACCCAAGAAGGGCTTATGTCCATATAATTACAAATGGAATCTGAAGTAGCTATGAAGCAATAGCCTACAATACTCAGAGCTGAGTCACGATTGGAATGCATATGGAAGATATATGGTCCTCTCTCTAAATGTATGAAAATTATTACAGTGTCTAAGGTAAATATGACCTTAGACACTATATCCTTTTTTTTTTTTTTTTTTTGAGACAGAGCCTCAAGCTGTCCCCCTGGGTAGAGTGCTATGGCATTACAGCTCACAGCAACCTCCCCATGACAATGCCCAACTATTATTTTTTTTGGTTGCAATTGTCGTTGTCTAGCAGGCCTGGGCTGGACTCGAACCCACCAGCCTTGGTGTACATGGCTGGTGCCTACTCACTGAGCTATGGGTGCCGAGCTGGTGATGAGAATCTTAAACAACTTCCCAAGTATGATAAAAGAAACCTAGTTGCCTCCTGTGTAATCTGCCGTAGCATAACCTGCTCAAATGACCACCATTCTATACTTCTGGCTGGATACCCTTTTCTAGCACCAGACACACTGACACTGCCGTTAAAGAACTATTTATGGGCTCGGCGCCTATAGCTCAACCGGCTAAGGCGCCAGCCACGTACACCTAAGGTGGCGGGTTCGAATCCCCAGCCCGGACCTGCCAAACAA
>NW_003856833.1:0-1427 GCF_000181295.1 Otolemur garnettii | reverse complement strand
TATAGAGTTTGAATAACAGTGGATTTTTTTCATTCATATTTACTGAACATTTTAGTATAATTCATGTTCATATTTTGAGAAACTTTTGGATTCTTATATTTTTGTATTTATTCGTTCAGAACCCAAGTTAATGGAAAACATTCTGACATATAAAGGTGAGGCTAACGGCTTTGTCTTGCAAGTCAGCAATATACAAACACCTTTGGAGGAACTTTCTTACAGACAGGCGGCATATATTGAGAAAGTCTCAGTAGTGAAACTTTCTACATATTTTACTACATTATTTTAATGGCATCAAGTATACTCAAAAAAAGTTGAAAGAGTAACAATATTATATAGTGGAGGCAGATGGTAATGGCAAGAAATTAGATAATCATAAATATTCTAAGAATAAAATCAAGAGAAGGGAAAGATAAGTTTCAACCCAAACAAACTACCATGATAAGTTGTAAAGAGGACCGAATAAGGCTTGATAAATTATTCAACCTGAGGCACAAATATCATAATGTAGATTAATTATAATGTGATAGTTCCATTATGGGGATTTGTTCTTTTCTGGCTATAAATATGTACCTTGAGCTTCACATATGAAATAATCGCTTAATTTGGACATTTGTGAATTCTATTTAACTAACGTTGCATTAAAAATCTATAAGACCCTAAATGTTTGCAGAAACACTCTATCCTTCCTAACTCAATGTGATCTCAAATTAGACCACAATCTCAAAAAATAAAATAAAATAAAATTACAGTTTCTCAGTATATTCTATGATCAAAAGATGAAATTGTGGCAGAGAGACAACAGATTAACTGATCTTTACCTTGTTTTTCTGAGGCAGGAAAAAAAGTGCCATGTATATATTATTCAAAGGATGGAAGGGACAAAGAAATGAAAATCCACCCACGAAATATAACTCCATCATAACTGAAATTTGGCAGTTGAAGTGAAAGAGGTACACGCTTATATGTGTTTGTGTTTTTAAGTTACCAGTTTAAAACATTTATGTCTATACACACTTAAATTAAATGGTTCTTATATTCTAAAATATTCATGAACTTCATTTTTGCCATATTTTCCTTTTGTTCTTTCCTGCATATTTTCTTCCACAGTCAAGAAAAATATAGAGTTGGGTAGAGAGAAAAGCTACAGAAATGTGTTCTTTTGTTGTTCTGGAGGCAGGAAGTCCCATACACGAGACTGTTTCCTTCTGGAGGTTCTGGGGGAGCATTTGTTCTGTGCCTCTCTGCTCAACCTCCTGGCGACTTCTGCAAGTTCTTGGTGTTTCTTGGCATCACCCCAGGGTCTCGTGGCCTTTGTCATCTCAGAGCATTCACCTGTGTGTGTGCTGTGTCTCTTTTCTCATGACGATCCCAGTCCTGCTGGAGTAGGGCCCATCCTAATCCAGTGTGACCGCATCTTAATTCCA
>NW_003856832.1:0-1427 GCF_000181295.1 Otolemur garnettii | reverse complement strand
GGAAGGCTGAGAGAGGAGGATCACTTGAATCCAGGAGTTTTAGGTTGCTATGATCTAGGCTGATGCTACTGCACTGTAGCCTGGTCAACAAACTAACTGAGACCCTGTCTCAAAAATAAAAAGATAATAATCAGCCACTGTTCCCCTATAATTACTCTATAATTGCTACTCTGGAGTCATGTAGCTGTTGGTCATAAAGATTCTTAACTTTCTCTGTAGATAACATCACCTTTTCAAAACCTAAAGTAGTTTCTGAGGCATTTTCCAGGCCCTGCATTTCAGCGTATTAGCTGGCCCACCCAGACCAGCTGCCCATTCCAAGAAACAGACTCAAAGGGAATTGTGACCCCCAACCCAGGAATTGACACAACACAAGAAAATGATTTCTATACCCCTATAATATCACCCTATACCCCTGAATCCAACCAATTAGCAAACCCAATTGCCTAATCCTTTGCCTGCCAAACTATCTTTAAAAACCCTGTCTCCCAAATTCTCAGTGGGATAGATTTGTGAAATTCCTCCTTTCTCCCTGCTTAGCTCTCTAAAGAATTAAACTCTTTCTCCATAGCAGCACTCACTGCTTCAATGTATTGGCTCTTCTTTGTGTAGCAATACAACCCAGTTGGGTGGCAACAAATTGGGGGCTTGTCTGGGATTGCCACTTGCCTGCAGTTCCAGGCCCTCTCACCTGTGGCATGGATTTGGAGTTGTGGCCTAGTGGCTGTTGAGTTCTCTTGAGCTAAGGCCCATTTCTGGCACTGTCCCTACCAGTGTGATGTCATTGACCTACAGTGCATGGATCTATTTGCAATGGAGAAATGTTTTCTGAAACTAGAAGACATCTTTGGTGAATGTTCAAAACACCCAGCATCCCCTTCCTTTCCTGAATAATTGGCTCTGGAGACATTGTATATCCTTTGTGGGTTCTGGTTAACTTTCCCTATAGGAAGAGTCTTATTTTGGGGGAAATTTCTCTCTGCTAAGATGGAGAATAAGGGGAGAGTGCTAGAAGGGTACTCTTGAAATTTTGGTTTGACTCACTTTGGAAGGCCTTTTGTCTAACTCATTTTGTGTGTGTGTGTGTGTGTGTGTGATCCACTTTACTTTCATTAAAGCTCCTTTTTTGTGTTCCTACACCTCCCTTCAGTTTATCTCAGGTATACAACTTCTAGACATTGAAGGGGCCACAGGACTCTGTATAATGAGGGTGTGAGCACGTGTTCTGAAATCCTACTGAGATTCACTTTTGCAAGGTTATCTCATGACAGTACTCAGCAAGAAGGGAATACTTTGATTCATCTGTAGGGTTGCACTTCTGCCTATTATACTATTTTCTCTTTGTCATTCTTGGATGTCTATCAGGCCAAGGAAATTAAAAGTTTGATTTAAATCCAATTCAGCAGATTGGGTGTTCCTACAAATTA
>NW_003856831.1:0-1427 GCF_000181295.1 Otolemur garnettii | reverse complement strand
AGTAGTTCTAACACATTGATAAATAGCCTTAATTAGTTACACGAAGCAGAGTTTCCAATACAACTGTAAAGCACCCTTGGACAACATAGCAAAGAAAAATGCACCAAATTCTGTTGTATGCCGCGCATTTGAGAAACCTGTTCCTGAAGTTCCTCCTTAGAGTGTTTGCTGTCTCCATGGAAGGGACCAAGTACGGAGCTGAGGAAGGGAGCTGGAAATGTGTGGATGTATACTCTTCCTTGGGAAAGAAAGTCTCTTCCTCCTTCTAGAAACAATGGAGAGGGACAAGCAGTTCCCCTGATGAATTTACATAATACAATAAAATGACTTTGATCTTAATCCAGGAACTGGAGTATTAGGTCTTTACTAGGTTTGTTGCTAATTCTGGCATGTAACGATTTCTCTGAGCTGCAAACGCAGACTCTATTATGTATAAATCACAGTATCGTACATTTTAAAATCCACTGCAACCCATTGCCACCTACAGTTGCTTCCTTTCTAAGATCTGTGATACTGTAAAAAGTGACTAATACTCTGCTCTTGGGAGGACCATATACTCTGACTTAATTAGAAGAAATTAACTTATAACATCTTTATTCTAAGAAAGGATAGAGTGGGAGGTGGGATGGTATTTTACCACCATACTCTATTATTTCACGACTCCCTGTTTATAAATGGCACAATAATTATTGCTTATGGGATTAAAATTGCTTAAAAATCTTGTTGGGGATGACATGCCGGGAATCTTACTACTTGTGTGGAAGAGGAAGTTTATTAGTGAAAGGGACAATATCTCACAATAGAAACAACTCCCTGGGGGCCAATTAAAAACAAACAAACAAATAATAATCTTTTAAGTTAAAAGATTACATCCCCGGTTTAGATCTCGTAATCTTGAAAGAATGTGATAATTACCTTGTTACGAAAGGATCTATTTCAGGAAAATTACCCTGATAAAAATAATTTTGCTATTATAGGGGTTTCTTTTCTTATAGATGAATATAATATATGCCACAACTTCAAGACATATTTATGAACATATGAAAGTAAAATAAATTTTCCTATTTGTTTTACATGCATTTTACAGTCATTTAGGTGAGTAAATACGGTTAAATTAAGAAAAGATGTAGAAAATGATCTGCATAATCAGTGCTGAAAGCATCGTAGTTTCAACACAAAATCATGAATGAAGTATTTGTCCCTGGAGTTAATCGTAATATAAATCAATGTTAATTCATTTTGGCTTTATCCCCTCCCTCAAGTAATCACATTTGTATTATAATAGAAACTATCTTGAATTTAATGGTGCTAAAAATCATAACCAGCAGTAAAATAATATCAATTTGTACGTCTTCAAAATGTTCACAGGAAACAGATATTATTTGCATTAATATAGCATTTTTTATTTGCTCGGCACTTTTGTTTAA
>NW_003856830.1:0-1428 GCF_000181295.1 Otolemur garnettii | reverse complement strand
GTACCCCATGATTGCATTAATGTACACAGCTATGATTTAATAAAAATTATAATAATGAAACAAAATAAAATTCAGTGGAAAACTCTAGTTAGATATTTGGGGGGGAAACTCTTATAAATATCAGGAAGAGATTTGGAGTTGAAAAGTCTTATTTTTGAGCCACTCTGTATAAAAAGACAAATTCATTTCTAAACAAATAATATCTTTTTCCTAGGTTTCATAAACACTAATAAGCCTTGAATGAAAATAATCATTTTTCTAAGAACTTCAGAGAGAGTCCCCATCTTCTTTAAAGTTCTAGAGACCTTGTACTCCTCTCATCTCAATTCAATGTAACAGTATCAAAAATACCCAGGAAAAGGTAGTCCATATCTATACAAAACATATTTGGGAAAGGTAATTAAGCAACATAAAGCTAACATTAGTTCTTTTTGAAATTCCTTTTACGATTAAAAAATATGCATCTATGTATATAATGGCTTGGGTCTCAAAGAAATTTTTTAAAATTCAATTTGGGGAATGTTCCTCAGCAGAATATATGCCCATACTTCCTCAATGAACTGTTAGCTCCTTTCCTCCATCTGTTTGGTATATTTCTTGTGATAATCTGGGCATATTCATCAAACGGGATGATGCACATGCCTCGTATTTTCTTGTTATTTTTTCCTTTCTCTCTGACCAGTATAAGATCATACAGTCTTCTATCGATTTTATATTTTGCTACCTCCTAGCAATCCTCTTTGATCCATGTCAGAGAAAGGACTACATAACTTATGAATTATGTATAAGATGTACAAGATACAATGAAATTTGTATTACTTATTCCATTTCTGTGAAAGGCTCAAACATTTTATCAAAGGCCAAAAAGTTGATCTGTTGATGAGGAACAACAGATACATGTATTTTTTCTTCTTTAAAACAAAATAACCCTTGTCCAGCCAAAGAAAGCATACTGATATGAATTCTCTAAAAAAAAACCTTGAACCAAAATTAATAAATTCTTAGCATAGGCATGGAATTCAGATGTTCTTTAGAGTAAGTCTTCAGATCACTGAGCACATGAATTCAGTAGTGTGGTAGAATTAACAAGATCCCTGACCTTGTTTGGGAGACTTTGAATCTAGTACCAGGCAATGGCTTCTGTTTCCTCATCTTCAAAATGAGGTGAATGAAGGAGGAACACATATTTATTAAGCATTTGCTATATGGTTATTTACTACTTTGTAAAGGGCATCATAGGTCATTTCCTTTAATTCTTAAAGTACCCTAACAAACAAGCTATTGTCTTCATCATATACATGAAGAAAGGCAGGCACAAAGATGCAAGTAAATCTCAAAAAAAGAGAGAGGCACAAAGATGCAAGTAAAGGCATCTTTGAAAAAAAGGCAGGCACAAAGATGCAAGGAAATCTCAAAAAAAAAAAAAAA
>NW_003856829.1:0-1428 GCF_000181295.1 Otolemur garnettii | reverse complement strand
GCTTGAGCCACAGGCGCTGAGCCACCATTCACATTTATAAACAATGGTCTCCAAAGCAATTCAGATTTCTGGTATAGACCACCAGTATAAAACTATCATATTAAATCTAGAATGCTTCTATTCATAAGAAGAAATAATCACAGGCAAGAAGAGATACACAGTAGTCTCACAGGAGAAATTCTGATGAAAGAAAACAGTGTATTATGAAATGATATCTTTTGAGGTATTAAAATATGGCCTATAGCACCTTCCCTGGTCTTTTACCTGAGGCTCTGAGGTCCCAATTGTGAAAGGCATTTCAATGTAAAGGCTAAAAAGAAAACATCAGAAGCTCTAGTGAGTGGAAAGGAAAGGTCGGTGACTGAGACAATCAAGGTGAATGATGCTTGTATGATTCCAGAGGCCTAGACTGAGGACCAGAGGGACCCAAGGTTTACTGACTTCAAGGCAAACCTAATAGCTTAGCCAGTGAGCTAGAAGGTCAGCTGAGACATGTCATAAATCAGACCCAATTAGTTCCCAAGGCATGACTGTGAAACTGAGGAAGAGAAAGATATGTTTGCCAATGGCTTCAGTGGAAGCAATTTAAGTTGAAATTTGCATCACAACTTTCTCAGAGATCTCACTCTAAACCTTTATTACATCCTCACTGTTGAGATGTGACTAGAATATTTAAAGACTGAAAAAGGTTATTCGGGAACGGAGAACTGGAACCAACTACTACTTAACAAGGACTACAAATAAAGCCAGGCTTATCTGCTTGGGGTTGCCTTACTTTGGTTTAGATCAGCACAGAACTCTGACCTTTGGACAGCACTGCAAAGGCTACAACAGGGGATTGGGTAAGCCCCCAGCTATGTGCCAACAGATGTCAGAATCACCGTTGTGATTTTACAGACTTTTTAAACTTTGTTCAGTGTTAGACGTCACTCACCAGAGCCACAGAGCCCTGCACCAAACCTTTGTTGCTCCCAGTCTCACAGCTCTGTGTTGGCACCAAGTCTGTCCTAATCAATACTGCAACCTCGGGTGCTTCTAGAAAGCTGCCAGTCTCTCTAAGTGCTCTGAAATTCATAAAGAGCTTCATTAGCTAGTGAAGGGCTTTGCCTCTGAAGACTGACTGAAGAGCACTTATATATATTCTTCAGATGCCTGTTCCTCAAATGGCAGCTCTACAACTGTCTTCAAATGTTTTCTCTTAATATATGCAACATCCAAACTTTACCAGCAAGAGGGAGCTTTAAGCTGTTACATGGCTCACACGGGTTTATCTGATGGAAGCTTGGGCTCTCTTTCTAGAATGCAATCTATAACTCAAAAGAATAAGCTATTTCCTCCTTGATATGTTGTCTCTTAATTATAGAATTTCTGCTCTGAAATAACATAAAAAGAAAATATTAGCTTCATAACCAAAAAGAAACATTTAAT
>NW_003856828.1:0-1428 GCF_000181295.1 Otolemur garnettii | reverse complement strand
GGTGGAGCCCTGTTTCCTTCTGGGTCCGGACTGGTCCTGGGAGGCACAGAAGTCTAAGCTGGCCCAGAGAAGCTCAACAGCACCTGGAGCCCCCACCCAGCTGCCTGGTCCCCCCACCGCTGGAAGTCACACAAAAGGTGAAAGAGACATAACTGCACACCCAAAATCCTACACCTGACTGCGCTTCAGTCACTGTGAGAACAGAGTAAAGAAATTCTCAGACAGAGACACCAGGAAAGTTGCCTCCACGTGCTTTTCTGGGGGCACTGCTGAAGGATGTCTCCCACAGCTAAATGAGGGATTCACGAAAGAGGAAGATACAAAATCCAGAAAGTGGAATCTCACACAGTGAAACAGCCAAAGGGATCCCAAGGGGAAGCTCAGGGTGACCACTGCGTGGTGGCCTGGGGGGCACTGAGCCGGAGGCAGGAGGACACTGACGGGGGTGTCCCCAACTCAGAGTTACAGAGTGTGACCGGCCACACTGGAAGGGGTCTCAGCATCTGTGGTGAAGGCTGAGGTTGAAATGAAAATCGGTGAAAGAAACACGAATTTTAAATGTGGTGGCAATTATTAACTTCAGGGAAAACAAAAGGGTCGACAAAAGAAAAAGTCAGATGCTTTTGGCACCATTGTGATTTAAATGTGAAAATAGGAACATGATCATAATTACAAACACCAAATGTCGATTCAGCCAAGAATTATGAAATGACTCTGTGGAGTGTGCCCAGTAGAAAACGGATAGGTGGGGGTAGGCAGGGGCTAATGATGGGGGGACTGCTCTCCTCACCACAGTCAGGGGTCGGGGTGTCCATGCAGAAAGACTCAGATCAGCACAGAAGAAAATCCCAGAGGGGAAAGGATGGAGGGGACAACATGCCAGCCAGCACTCAGTTGGGTGTCAGGAGCATTTTGAAAGTGTCAGTCAAGGCTGGTCAAAGGATGGATGGGCTGGAAATCTGAGCAGGCTGCTATGGAGGTGGGGGACAGGCATCCTGGAACCTACCCCAGTCTTGGCATCTAACCCCTAATGCAGAGATGAAGTGGCCCTCAGCTGACTTGGGGAGACGTCATGAGGCTGTTGTGATGTGGGGACACCTCCAGGCTCCAGAGCAGGAGGCGCTGAGGCTTGATGCCTTGCACAGGGCTGCAGCCAGTCCCCCTGGGGTCCCTCTGCCCCCCTCCTGCCCCTCCCTCTACTGCGGGGATGAGGTAGTTACACTTTCTTCCTTCCAAAGGCAGTTGCAGACTTTATAGTCCCATTATTTTAAATTATTGACGATGCTTATGTTTGAAGTGGAAGTTTAAGCCTGTCAGGAAATTTTGCCTTCAAAGTTCTTGAGTTGGTTCAAACACTCCCTTCACATGCTCCATCTCCTTGATGGGGTTGCCAGCCCCCTTGGAGCCTGTCTGAAGTGAAATGGGCCA
>NW_003856827.1:0-1428 GCF_000181295.1 Otolemur garnettii | reverse complement strand
CAAAACATCCAAGAATCCCCACTACATGTGACACAATTATCAGGTTTATCCAAGAATGAAGGGAAGACCTGTGGTCTCCTAAACTTTCATTATCCAGCAGTTTAGGCTGGGCAGAGAGAGTCTCCAAACACCATGGCCAACAATCCTGGACAGAAAGGCCCCAGATCTGTAATGTTCTTATATATACCCATGAAACCACCAGGGACTGGTTTTGTGGAAGATAATTTTTTAACAAATGGGGTGGGGGTGGGGGGCTCAGGTGCTGTTGTGAGTGATGAGGACAGGTTATAAACATTCTGTTTATACGGTTAGAAAGCATTCCAAGTCTCATATCAGTTGAGCTCCTTAGGATGAAGTGATGAAGCTTTCCTTACTTGCCTGCTACCCACTTCTTGAGCACCCCGGGTCACGAGTTTCATGGAAGACCATTTTTACAATGGGGTGTAGCAGGGAAGCAGAGCTCTGTGCCTGGTTCCTAACAGACCATGGGCACCTGCAGCCTGGGTTTGGGGATGGCAGCAGTAGCTGAAACGAGCCTGTGTTTTCCTGAGCTAACTCATCCTGCTAAGCCAGCAGCTCTTGACTAATCCAGCAAAATTGGGGCAGAAAATTAGCCACCATGGTCATCTAATTGTTTTTTTTTTTTTTAACATCCTTATGAAAATTTCCCTACCCTATCTCCTATTTTTCATGATTTTGGTCTTTGCTAGAGAAGTCACAAGTCCATGATTGCTGTGCATTAAGACTCTGTGAGAAAGTTGCTTTATACAGGTAACACAATACTCAGAGTCATAATCGTCATGATAATAATAAATTACTAGTGCTGACTGAATCCCTACTATGTTACCAAGTACTATGCTAAGCCCTTTATGGGCATTAAACCATTTGATTCAATCCTTCCAAGAATCTCATGAGATAAATATTATTATTTGTCACAAACTATACAGATAGTAAAAAGGCGCATTAGTAAATTAGAATTTGCTTTTAGATAAGGAATTTGAACACTTAGGTCCTCTGGATGGGAAAGACACTTGAACAGGATGTATACCTTTTTTGTTTTACCCAAATCATTCCCATTCTTATCATTTTTTATGAATGTGAGAAGGCACAGATCAGCTATCTTTCTGCAAATATGTTCAAAATATCTTGAAGTAAAGGTACGAGAAACAAATTTCTGTGTCCTGAAAATGAAACAGAGAGATGGCAGCCCTCATAAATTAACCACAACCGATTTAAGCAGATATCCACTATAGGGAAAGCACAACACAATATTAAATAAGCATTCTCTTCTTCCCTTTTCAGCAGATTCGTCTTCAGAAAATGCATAATTCATGCATCTATCAGGTCACTTTCTTGTCAGCACCACAAAGGGAAGCAGGGAGGAAGGACCATTTTCATACTAATCAGCCACAGACTATTTACATTACC
>NW_003856826.1:0-1428 GCF_000181295.1 Otolemur garnettii | reverse complement strand
GGTGGCTGGCAGAGGTGGGGAGGAGGGGCTGTCCACTCTACTGATATTTAAATAAAGACCTCCATTTTTGAGAAATCTTAGTGACTTTGGAATTTTCTTTTCTAACCCAGTGCAGAATTAGTGGAATTTCCTGACCCTCAGTGTTATAGAGTGATAAACCTAGTGACCCTGCTAGATTTTATGGAAACAGAATGTAAATTACCAGCAATTGGGCTCCCCATCTCAAACCTTACCTGATGCAAACACAGATTCCCTGCTTTAGGAATGTGACATTCTCTGCATTTGTCCACACTCAGGAGTGACTTCTCTGGTCACCCCTCAGCCCTGACTGCACCTGCTTCCATTAGAAGCAAGTCCTCACAACTTACCTTTAAAAGCTATTTTATTCCCCCATGCACAAATGATCAGTGCTGAGAAAATGTGACTCCTGCAAATCAATAAAAATACATCTAATTCTAGGAAGCTATGGGCAGATGCCAGCGAGAGTTCACAGATGGTAAAGTAGCCTGTGAAATATTTGTCTCAACACATCCCAAAGAATCCACAGAACACAGAAAGAACAGTGGCGTTCCCTTACATACCCTCATTCTGACACAATTTTAATCTGCCTAACTAAATGATGGACAACAAAGGGAATCTGGGAGATCCCTTCCTTGTTGGTAGGAGGACCTCCCTCCCACCTTGGCCTCCCAGAGTCCAAGGATTACAGGTGTGAGTCATCTGGGCCAGCTACTATTGGCTTTAAAAAAAAAAAAAAAATCACTACATTCAAGGACCTCTAAAGCCTTAAAAAATACTTTTCCTCAACAATGCACTGAAAAAGAGTGACTCATTCTCTTCTTATCTTACCTATGCAAACCTCTACCCATCTTTCCTAAACAATTCTTTTGTTGATATTTCTCTTATAGTCACTCTTCAATCCACATTTCTCAGTGGCCCTATCAACATAGCTGTCTGTTTCTCATTGTAAAAACTGTATTCCAAGGTATCCAATAAACTCATGATACTCTCTGACTTGGAATATCTTTATGAAAACAGTCTTCAACTGAAAAGCATTTTCTCCCTTTAGGAAATCAGCGTCTACTCGCCAGATCTGGTTATTGCACCACAGTTCTCGTCAATGCCCAACCACAAATTAAGAGGCTTCTTTTGTAATTATATGAAATGGGTATAAAATGAAATTATTTTTGTTATACAATTATTAGCCTCATATTGCACCACATTCGCTAAGTCTAACCACATTTTTCCTTTTTTAGTCACATTTTTAATCTTTATCTTTAGCCACGGGGTGACTGTCTTGGTCACAAAGGCAACACATGTATGTTGGGGTCCCCTTTACCTTTTCTAAAGTTGCACCAACACATCCACTTAAGATCTTCCATTGTGCCATTCCTTTAAGAAAGAAGTTGGCTCCTCCTTCCACAACAA
>NW_003856825.1:0-1429 GCF_000181295.1 Otolemur garnettii | reverse complement strand
CCCGAGATCGCAGGTATGATCATAGGGGATGGGCAGGGTGAAGTCCAGGGAGGTACTGGCAGACAACACTTTTAGCCACTCCACTCATTACCTGCATAGATAATTACAGAAATATTTTATTCATGAATACATTTACTTACCTTCAGATCATAATATAAAAAGAGAATGAAATTGTTAAGCAACAGGGATTTGAAGGGTAGAGGTCATTATTCTCCCTGCTCTGGTACAGTATCTTTGATTTGTGTGGGGGGAGTAGAAATAACAGTGTTGTTTTAGGATTTGGGAAGGATTAGCCTGATTTTCTGATTTTCTAAAAAGATCCCACTTGATATGCCTTCCACATCCAGATAAATATCTTTTTGCTAAAAGAAATTTTTACCTAAAAGCATTTTTAGTGTAGGAATTTACTCAATGAAGTTACAATCTTTCTACTTCAAAAAGACTTACTCTCTTGTAAAAGAATTGTACCCATATAAAAAATTTCTTTTTTTATATTCCCTTTTGGATGAACAAACTTCCTCATTAATACAACTTCTTTTTCAAATGCAACTTTTTCATGCCTTTTTAACTGCATCCTCACCTAAAAGGATGAAGGATCCTAGAATACGGGCAAGGTGAAATTCCAGATAGAGGCTGGCAGACAGCCCTGACAGCCATCCCACTGGTTACCTGCCTAGATGGTTACAGGAAAAATTTTTATTTTCCATTTAGATTTTTTCTAAAGTCATGTCCATATCCATTTCCTTTTTTCCTTTCCATTTTCATCTCTGATTGTGCCATTCGACAGAGTATTCCAATTTTTTAAAGTAGTTTCTAACAACTTTATTTCAACAATTTCTTGCAGATGAACCCCAACCTCTCAACCTGAGAAGATGACCTTTAAAACCTGTGTGAAGTTGCTAACTTTTTTTCTTTATAACTATCAAACCACAGATTTGTCACCTGCTTCATTACAATGACACATTCTTTAGGTAAACAGATAAACACCATTTGACCAATTAGCAGCATGGCAGAGCTACTTTGAAAACTGGGTTGTACACTCTAATAGAGCTGGTTTTGAATTCTGACACTGTTAGTAAGTAGGTATCTGTGTGACCTCAGACTCAGAATTACTTCACTATACCTCTCGTGCCTTATGTTTTTAAGGGGAATTATATGGGAAAGACCATAGCATTCCCTGGTATCCTTAGGAAGCATTGTTGCTTCTCTGGACTGATTTCTTAGTAAAATACAAAAAATAATCCCTACACATGAAACTGTTGTGAGAAATTATAAAGTAATATGAGCAGTGCAGTATGTCTGTCATATATTACATTCTAACTAAATGCCAGCTTACTTCTTGTTTGTCTGTGCTGACTCAACTAAGTGTTCTATTTATTAAGCATTTATTGCACTGAGTAGTTCTTACACTCTCAAAACTTATACAATA
>NW_003856824.1:0-1429 GCF_000181295.1 Otolemur garnettii | reverse complement strand
TATATCTACATTTTTCTGATATTGGTGACCATTTAAAAAAAAATCACAAAGGAACCAGCAGCCCAGAAATATCAAAAATTTAAGAAAAAGGTATGTCATGTATGCATTAAATATTTGTAATGTTGATGGCAGTCTATTTCATTATTTACTACCATAACATATGCACAAATCATAAAAGTTACAGATTTATCAAAACTTATACACACATAGGTGGTACACAGCGGCATTCACAGTGGAGAGGAATCTAAGAAACCTGAAGCTGCACTAGTGAATTATAACCACATAGAATCAACGAGAGGACATACCGTGCTACTGTAATCATCTCACAGTCCCCTCTTGTTGCTCCTGTGGTGAGCTCAAGTATTGTGAGTATCCCCTTAAAATGCGGCATGGTGCTAATCATCTCTGCAGGAGCCCTTGATCTCTCCAGCTAATTGCGTGTCACAATATAAACTGATCTCTCAAGTTTCTGGTATATTTTTCACCATGATTAATGCAATGCTGTAAACCTTGAATAACACTAGGGGACTCACACAAAGTGCCACTTCAGAAGCTGGAAATGCTCCCCTGAAGCAGAGGAAAGTTATGACAGTACAAGAAGAGGGTGACTGGCTTGATAAGGGCCACCCATCAAGGTCTGCCCGATAAATGAATTCAGTGGAAGTAGCATTGTGAAAAATGAGAAGGAAATTTGTAAAACTGTTCCTACAGGCATTCCAGCAGGTGCAAAAACTTCGCGATTTTTGCACAGTAGCTTTGTATGTTGAACTGAAAGCTTTGCTTTTGCTTGGGTCCAGGGCTGCTCTGAGAAGGACATCCATATAGACTATAATATGATTCAAAAAAAAGCAAAGTCATTATATGACAACATAAAGCAAAAGGAAGATAAAGATCAAAAGCTGGGGGATTTAATGCCAGCAAAGGATGGTTTGATCATTTTAGAAAGAGGTTTGGCTTTGAAACTGTTGAGATAATGGCAGAAGCAGCTTCTAATGACCAAGAGTCAACAGCTGAGTTCCCAGATGCCATTAACAAAATCGCTGAGAAGAAAGGAAAATGGTATCTATCTAAAAGGTTTTAATCTAGGCAAAAGTGCCTCAGTCTGAGGGGGAAAAATGCCACAGACAACATTTATTAATGTGAAAGAAATGTGAGCACAAAGATTTAAGGCAGGAACAGATAAGCTAATTCTACCGTTTTATGTGGATGCAGTTGTATTTATGACCAGGACTTCTCTTAGCTCCAAATCTGCTAACCCCCAGCCCTGGAGGGAAAAGATAAGCTCCAGTTGTCAGAATTTTGGCTGTGCAACAAGACCTAGACAATGAGAAACCTCTCTTTTTCTGGACTGGTTCTTTCATAAACTTTGTCCCTGAAGTGAGGGATTACCTTTCCAGTAAGGGACAGACTTTCAAATTTCTGTAACTAT
>NW_003856823.1:0-1429 GCF_000181295.1 Otolemur garnettii | reverse complement strand
AGGCTTGAAACTTTAGTAATCATTTACTAAGTGCCAGAGCACCAGAGATTGAAAAGGATCTGATATTAGGGGGAGTAAACATCCCCCTAATACAGTATAGTTGACTATGGCTTACGCTGTTACCTCACTTAGTGGGACCAGTCACTGCTGAAAACTGTTCCAAAGGGGATTTATCCATGGAGGGTCCAGAAGAAATTCTGGGCAGGCGCCCCTCAAATCATATCCGGCTAGCAGCCTGCCAGGCCGGCCCCACCTCTGGTTTTACAGCGCCTCAGTGAGACTTGGCACAGACCCAGGCTGGCATGGAGGTGGGGGACGCAGTGCATTTCAACCAGGGCCTCCGTGCACACAGTTTCTTCAGGCAGACACCCAGGTATCGGTTTCAGCCTCACCTCCCGCCTCCTTCCTCCCTCTCTTCCCTCCCTCCCCTCTCCTTCCTAACCTCCCGCTTTCTTCTACTTTCTCTCTTCCATTTCATGAATCATGATACAAATTTTAATCCAAGATAAAAATGTACTTTACTTCACCCTTTTGGTTTGCATTAAGTTCTGTCCGGAGCGAGGACATTGCCATTTCCATGGCAACCGGTACACACTAAAGCCGAGGAGATGACAGTGTAGAAAAGTATAAAGAAGGCAAAGAGGTTTGCTACGGTTGCTTTTCATCTGCCATAGAGGAAACGGAATTATGGAATCTGGGGGATGAAGAGGAATTTACGAGGTCACTAAATCATCGGCCCACCTCCAGAGGGGTCGTAATGAAACAATTCTGGAGATAAGCAAATGTCCTTTATTTAAAGGCAGCCAGACCAGATTTCATAACCTCCTTTGAAAAAGCATTCAACTGTCATTTTTTGGAGGCCATTAGTCAGCAGTTGGCTTGAGCAATGTCTGAGTGCCTGAGACAAACCCTATGGCCGGGTCAGAGGCCAGGAGGGGCAGCTTCCCACGGAACGAGGGCCCCAGGTTTACCAGGGCAGAGACCAGCCCCCTGCATCTCCTTATCCTCCAAAGCTGTTGTGCTCAACCTTTGGTGGTTTTAATCCCACCAAGCACTCTGTTCAAGTACCCAGGATCTATGAAAAGAAAAAGGCGGGGGCGGAGGGGACCCTGTTCCTTCCCTCTTTAAAATTTTGTCTCAGTAAGAGTACTTAGAATTCCAGGCTCCCTCTTATTGTTATTATACACATTTATACTGATTTTCAGTACGTGGAATGTTATAGAGGTACTACTGGGAGTGAATATTAATGTCGTGACTTTAACAGGAAAACAAACAATGATTCTCTGGCATCTGACTGTGGACTCGGGAATCAAGGGAGGCTTGTCCAAAACTTTATCTCTAGAGACCGACAGCACTTAGCACCTGTCGGGGCCCTCGATGTTTGTTCCCAAGAAATAAAAAGGAGCTAGTGGTCCGGACAAGCTTGGAA
>NW_003856822.1:0-1430 GCF_000181295.1 Otolemur garnettii | reverse complement strand
ACACCCAGTCATTGGTAATCCTACAAGGCTGTGACCCAGTTCCCTCCAATAAGCAGATGCTCCAGGGGTTTGCCCTGCCTGAGTCAAAGGGAGATCTATGTCTCCTCAGCCAGGCCACCAGCAGAGAGATCTGAAGTCATTCTAATATTCTTCCCCTTGTAGGTTATGGTTTTCTTATGTCTCGCTGCTTGCAGAATTTTCTCCTTCATATTACCTTTGGTGAAGTTAGTTATAATGTGTCTGGGTGATGTCTTATTCAGATTGAGTAGTGCTGTGGTTCTGAAACTGTCTGCTATCCAAATTTCAAAATCTCTTGGCATGTCTGGGAAGTCTCCTTGATTATTTCTTGGAGCAGAGCATCCATGCCTTTCGAAGCAACCTCAGCATCTTCAGGAATTCCTATAAGGTGAATATTAGTTTTCTTCAAATTATCCCAGAGCTGTCTGAGAGAATGAACTGTTTTTGCTCTCCACTTCTCTTCCTCTTTGAGCATTTGGGAGCATTCAAAAGCTTTGCCTTCAATGTCAGAAATCCTTTCTTCTGCCTGCTCCATTCTGTCACTGAGGGATTCTACTCAGTATTCTCAGATCTTTGCAAGTTCTTGCCCCAATGTGTCAAAATCTTTGGTGATTTTGTCTTTGAATTCATTGAATTCTTGAGACAACTTTTGAAATGCTCCTTGAATTTCTAATTCAAACTTTACCTCCATTCTGTTGATCTTATTTGCAATCCAAATTCTGAATTCAATTTCTGACATCTCAGCCATTTGTTTATGAGTGGGATCTTGTGGTGTGTTCACCATCTACCAGAGTAGAGTTGATCTACTCTGATTATTCATGTTGCCAGAGTTTTTCTGCTGATTCTGCCCCATGATTATTTTTCACCATATGGCTAGATGACCAGATAAGGTGAAGTTGGGTTGGAGGCTCCTGAAGTAGCAATTAACCAGCCCTTTGTCCAAGAGCTAGAGCTGGTTTCTGTAGCTTTTCTCCTAGAGCTTTGCTGTGGACCCATACTGTGGCCTGAGACACTGGGATCCTGCTTGGCGTGGTGGGGCTAAGTGGCTCTGTCTTATTTTCAGCTGGTCTCTGTCCAATCCTAATGAATCGGTAACTCTGGTTTGAAGTCTTGGCTGTGGAGAAATCCCAGCAACTAAGGCACACTGCCCCCAATGGGCAACAATTGGAAAAGAAAAATCAAACCTTCCCACAACCACACACCTAGGGTGCCATCTTGGGTATTTCTCAAGTGATTGGCCCAAGGTCCAGTGTTCCAAATCAATGGTCCCAGTCAGCACCCAGTCTCAAGTAGGAGAGTTCAAAAGGTCTCCAGAAACCAGATAGCTGGGGTCTGTTGGCAGTTTGAGTATGACTTGCTCCAGTGCTCCATGGAGTCAGGACACACACAGCAAATGAATTAGTCTGGGAAGG
>NW_003856821.1:0-1430 GCF_000181295.1 Otolemur garnettii | reverse complement strand
TATAACTATTCAACTCCTAAAAGCACATATAAGGGGAAGCTACATGACAACTGGCTTTGTAATTATTTCTCATATACAATATCAAAAGATTAGGCAACAAAAGCCACACACGGATTTTTTTGCAACCAAATGCCAATGGAAAATGCAGTACATATGGGAAGCCAGCTTTTCCCACATATGGTCTCTGCAGAGTCACCTGCAGGACTTGAGAATGTGCTGATTTTGGTATATGCAGGGGTTGCAGAACTAATCCCTGCGTACACTGAGGGTTGACTGCAAACTATTATACACAATTACATTATATGTACATCAGACATGGGTCTGCATTTAGATTTTCTATTCTGTTTCATCAATCTTAGCACCTCTTCTAGCACATACACTACATACTTTCGATTATTTTACATTACAGGTGGCTTTAGCTCAGTGGTTAGAGTGCTGGTCCCAAGTATCAGGGGTGGCAGGTTCAAACCTGACCTGGGCCTTCTTAACAGAACAAACAAAAGAAAGTTATTTTACTTTACAATATCATTTTAATTTTTGGTAGGGCAATACTATATCCATCAATTGTAATTCATTTTACGTTTTCCAAATGTAAATGTTCATAAATATTAATCATGATCCTCCCAAGAATATTTATTAAAATTGAAGAAAATCTAATCTGGGGAAAGCTGCTATCTTACAAAATTGATTTTAATTTTTCAAGAAATATTACTTCTTAATGATTTCTAAGTTACTCAGAATAGTATAGCTTTCCTCATGTAGCTGATACGGATTTCTAGCCAAGTTTATTCTTGGTTACTATGATAAATGAGATTTATTTTTCCATTATTATTTTCCAGCAAATGTGTCTTGGCATCTATTAAAGTTATTTGTTTTTAATAATTTGATTAACAGGCTCTTTTTAAAAACTCTCCTATTAGATGGGAACTTTCAAGCTGATTTCCTAAGGAATCCCATTTAGCAATCATACCACCTACAAGTCATCTTACTCTTCCTCCTCTTTTTCTATGTTCACCTCTCCTCCTCTCCTCTGACTTGTTTTGTTAGAATACCCTTTGGGCAGTCTTTATTTTTTTTTTTAAACAAATTTCTTTCTCAATTACTTTCATAAAAAGTTTTAAACTTCTTTGGAGGCAGTATTGGTTACTACCAATTTTTATAGAACTCTGTTTCATCAAAATGTATCCATTTGGCACACTGTACTAGCAAACCTCTTTTAAAATTTCTTCTCTATCTGTAGTTACATTCCCTTTTTCTGTTTGTGTTTCTCTTTCAATATCCTTATTATCTGCACTGGAGGTTTGTTTATTATTATTGTGTTTGCCTATTATCTCATTTTACTATCCCTTTTCAATTCATAAATTTATTTTTTTCAACAGATTTCTTTTGCTTTCTTTTTTCCTAAGTATTTATTTGAGGAAGGCAGTACA
>NW_003856820.1:0-1430 GCF_000181295.1 Otolemur garnettii | reverse complement strand
GTGCAATTTTCTCCTCTCTGTCATTGGTGTTCTGTACTAAGCAGTGCAGAGTACAGCAAATCAATACAAAAATTCCCTGAAAATGCTATATGCATTTCTGTCCCTTTGAAAACATGATGCTGCCTTTACCAATATAGGTCCCTACCTTCTGTTCTCCTGCTGAGCAAAGATGGACCAATCTTAGGGACCTTCCTTGTGTGGATCAACCTGGCACAATCTGGTGGAAAGTGTGGAATGTACCCTCTTCTAGTAAAGATGGCCTTCCCCATTGAGGATAAAGGGCCAACTAAATTAACTTAATATCACGGAGCACTCAATACGTAACCGAAGACATTACCTTGGAATAATGCCTGCTCTAACGCTCAGTAATTCAAACTTCAATAAGTATTCATTGAATTCCTATTATGTGTCCAGAAATAAGCTAGACTCCGAAGAACAAAAAGTGGCAATAATCATGAAGAGGCAAAACGTGACTAAAGGAGAGAGTGTGTGAAAACACTTTGTAAGCGAGAAAGGTGTGAAAACATAACAAGTTGTTTCTGCGAAAGCTTTATTTTCTTAAGCCTAAAAGGAAATATATTTATAGGCATATTAACATACGCTTTATTCTAGGAAAGAAAAGTTTCAAGTCTTATGCAAAAAAGACATATTATTTACAACTTATGACCTACCCAGAGTCTGTATCGTTTTAAATATCATCATGAGGAAATAGTCATCATGTAATATTTGGTAGAATCTAGTCTTTTGCCTACAGAAAGAAATAGTCTTTGAATGCAAGGGAGTCTTCAGTAGCAGCACTCAATATGACAAAGCAAATGCAAACTGGGCCTAATAGCTAAAGACTTTTTGACTTTTTAAGATGTTCAATTGAACATTTAAAAGGTTTAGTCTCATATCAGTTCTGGAAAGCCCCCCTGGGGCAGGCTTAAGTAACTATGCCATTAGGCACTCAGCTGCAAATTGCCTATTAAGTCTGACTGAAACTGTAAAATTGCTTTTCACAATGCAAATTAATGTAAATAAGAACAATTGGTTACACATATCACAGGCTATCAAATTGTCTACAGATGATGCATACTTTCCCCCCTCTTTCTGAATTAGCATTACTTTAAAGTTATATTTAGTAGGTTTTAACAGGCTTGGATGTCCCTATGATAAATTTTACAAATTTATTATAAGTAATACATGTGTCCTATGCATGTTATCTATTATATGAAATATAAACCTCCTTTTATCTATGCCTGAGGGCTCTTATGTTACGGTTCAGTCAATTTACCAAAAAAAAAAAAAACCCTCTTAAAGCTTTAGCACTCAAGTAACACTAGAATCATTCAGTTGCTAAACATTATTCAAAACATATATCTTTATTTAACAAATGTATTTTAAGATTGAAAAAATTTAAAGATAGATTATAAAAATGGCAAATGTCT
>NW_003856819.1:0-1430 GCF_000181295.1 Otolemur garnettii | reverse complement strand
TTTTTTTTTTTCCCTTTGGCCTGCTTTACTTCACTTAACATACTGCCTTTCACTTTCATCCATGTTGCTACAAATAACAGGATTTTCTTAATGGCTGGATAATATCTCATTGTATACATACACCACTTTTTTTTTTTTTTTTGAGCAGGAGCCTCAAGCTGTCCCCCTGGGTAAAGTGCTGTGGCATCTCAGCTCACAGCAACCTCCAACTCCTGGGCTCAAGCAAGTCTTCTGCTCTGCCTCCCAAGTAGCTGGGACCACAGGCACCCGCCATAACGCCTGGCTATTTTTTTGATTGCAGCCATCATTGTTGTTTGGCGGGCCGGGCTGGATTCGAACCCACCACCTTGGGTGTACGTGGCTGGCGCCTTAGCGGGTTGAGCTATAGCCGCAAAGCCGAGAAAGCAATTTCTTAACAGGGGAACAACATGCTGAGAGTTGGTGGACATGCAACCAGTGATTTCATCTAGTTTGAGCAGAGCTCTTACATATTAATTCCTCAATACTGAAAACACAGACATTGGGAAATTAACCAACAGAGATTGCCCAAAATGGATTATACAGCTTTACCCAATCACTGTGAAACTGAGCTAATCTTTTAGGAGTTTTAAAAATGCAGTATGTGTTTCATTGATCCATAATAATTGTATTGATGGAGCACAATGTAGTATTTTGATGCTTACAAATAATGTGTAATGATGAAATCAGTGGAATTAACATATCCATCACCTCAAGTGGTACCTGTGGCTCAGTGGGTGGGGTGCCAGCCCCATATACTGAGGGTAGCAAGTTCGAACCCAGCCCCAGCCAAATTGCAACAAAAAAATAGCCGGGCGTTGTATCAGGTGCCTATAGTCCCAGCTACTCAGGAGGCTGAGGCAAGAGAGTCACTTAAGCCCAGGAGTTGGAGGTTGCTGTGAGCTGTGATGCCACAGCATTCTACTGACAGTGATAAAGTGAGATTCTGTCTCTAAAAAAACAAAAAACATATCCATCACCTCAAACATTTATCATTTCTTTGTTTTGAGAACATCCCAAATATTCTCTTCTAGCTATTTTTCAATATAGAGTACGTATTGGTAGGTGTAGTCACCCAACTATTCTAAGCCTAGAATTTAGTTCTTCTGTTTAACTGTATTTTTGTTCCCATTAACCAGCCTCTTTTTGTTCTATCTCCCCTACCTGCAGACCTCTGGTACCAGCATTCTGCTCTCGACCTCCATGAAACCAACTTTTTAGCTTTAGTTTATCAAATGGGAGTGATAAACTGTGGTGTTTCATGTCTGGCCAAGAAAGCAATTTCTTTTTTCTTTTTCTTTCTTTCTTTTCTTTTTCTTTTTTTTTTTTTTGAGACAGAGTTTCACTTTTTCACCTCTGGTAGAGTGCCCTGGCATCACAGCAACCTCTAACTCTTGGGCCCAAGAGATTCT
>NW_003856818.1:0-1430 GCF_000181295.1 Otolemur garnettii | reverse complement strand
TAATTGACCTCATAAACAATTTTTTTAAATAGTGGCAAAAATATAACAACAAATCCAAACATCTGTTAACATTAGAATGGATAGGTACATTATGGTACATCCCATGATTGAATGTAAGTCTACAGTCCCTTTGCTGTAACCTGGAAATCCAAAAATCAGTGATAGGAGTTTTCATGGGGTTTCAGCAAACTTATTTTGTAGCAAACCAAATCTGGATTGATATGTATTCTATTCATTCCACATGGTATGAATATTTATACATCTACTTGCCAAAATATTACTGTGTTTTAATCACAGTGTGCAACCCCAGAACCTACTAGTCGTATCAAATAATATATTATGTATACACAACTTTCTTTTCTAAAATTGGAAATATTCTAAATTCCAAAATGAAAAACTAAAGGAATGACTAGGATAGTGTTGTGAACCTTTATTATATAGTGGTAAAAAAGAATAACCTATAGATACAAGTATCAACATGAATATCAAAAACACTATATTGACTGAAAGAAGCTGAAGGATCCTATTCATGAGAAGGATAAAAACAGACAAATATGAACAATACATGTTTTATGCAAATATGCATAGATGATAAAACTATAAAAAACTATTCTTATATGTTTTAGACAATTCTGTATTTTGCATGTGTTTGAAATTTTTAAAATCTTAAGTAGTGGGAGGCAAATATTGAAAACAATTGATTTCATGGAGACAGAAAATAGAATGATGGTTAAGAGAGGCTTAGAAGGATAGCGGAGAAAGTGGGGAGGATAAAATTGGAATGATTAATGGATGCAAAAATGTACTTAGATAGAACGAGCACTTTTTGGTAGCATAACAAAGTGACTATTATGGAGAGTGGGTTGTGAGACAGCAGAGACCTCACAGCATAGGGAACATTCAGAGAATTGGCCCCCAATCTCTTCTCCTCCACTCCCTAAACAGCCATTTTCCTTTCTTCATGCTTCCTCTGCCAGAAGTCAAGTAGCCCTTTCTTTCTATAGTTAACTATGCAGATCCTTGAGCTCTCTCACTTCTTTCTCCTTTCATATGTTAATGAAGTTAAGCAGAAACCATTAACAGGATGGTTTACGTTTGTTAAAGTCATTCACATTTTCCTATTGTACTGTAAGATCTAAACTATGTCTTTTGTTTATGCTACTTCCCCATTTTGCTATGTTACTTCCCCCTGGACAACCCTGTACAGATACTATAAAATAAAGCTGATTTTGTGCTTTGGGGCTGGCTATAACCATCAGCTCAGTCAGTCCTCCCATCCCATCCTTTGTTTCCATGTCTTCTCTTGTGCTGCATTTTCTTCATTCCCCACCAATTCCTTTCTGGTTTGTGACAGACTATGATCAACAATAAGTAATGGTATATGTTAAAATAACTAAAAGAGTAGAATTGAAATGTTCCTAACACACACA
>NW_003856817.1:0-1430 GCF_000181295.1 Otolemur garnettii | reverse complement strand
AGAATCTCTTGGGCCCAAGAGTTAGAGGTTGCTGTGATGCCAGGGCACTCTACCAGAGGTGAAAAAGTGAAACTCTGTCTCAAAAAAAAAAAAAAGAAAAAGAAAAGAAAGAAAGAAAAAGAAAAAAGAAATTGCTTTCTTGGCCAGACATGAAACACCACAGTTTATCACTCCCATTTGATAAACTAAAGCTAAAAAGTTGGTTTCATGGAGGTCGAGAGCAGAATGCTGGTACCAGAGGTCTGCAGGTAGGGGAGATAGAACAAAAAGAGGCTGGTTAATGGGAACAAAAATACAGTTAAACAGAAGAACTAAATTCTAGGCTTAGAATAGTTGGGTGACTACACCTACCAATACGTACTCTATATTGAAAAATAGCTAGAAGAGAATATTTGGGATGTTCTCAAAACAAAGAAATGATAAATGTTTGAGGTGATGGATATGTTTTTTGTTTTTTTAGAGACAGAATCTCACTTTATCACTGTCAGTAGAATGCTGTGGCATCACAGCTCACAGCAACCTCCAACTCCTGGGCTTAAGTGACTCTCTTGCCTCAGCCTCCTGAGTAGCTGGGACTATAGGCACCTGATACAACGCCCGGCTATTTTTTTGTTGCAATTTGGCTGGGGCTGGGTTCGAACTTGCTACCCTCAGTATATGGGGCTGGCACCCCACCCACTGAGCCACAGGTACCACTTGAGGTGATGGATATGTTAATTCCACTGATTTCATCATTACACATTATTTGTAAGCATCAAAATACTACATTGTGCTCCATCAATACAATTATTATGGATCAATGAAACACATACTGCATTTTTAAAACTCCTAAAAGATTAGCTCAGTTTCACAGTGATTGGGTAAAGCTGTATAATCCATTTTGGGCAATCTCTGTTGGTTAATTTCCCAATGTCTGTGTTTTCAGTATTGAGGAATTAATATGTAAGAGCTCTGCTCAAACTAGATGAAATCACTGGTTGCATGTCCACCAACTCTCAGCATGTTGTTCCCCTGTTAAGAAATTGCTTTCTCGGCTTTGCGGCTATAGCTCAACCCGCTAAGGCGCCAGCCACGTACACCCAAGGTGGTGGGTTCGAATCCAGCCCGGCCCGCCAAACAACAATGATGGCTGCAATCAAAAAAATAGCCAGGCGTTATGGCGGGTGCCTGTGGTCCCAGCTACTTGGGAGGCAGAGCAGAAGACTTGCTTGAGCCCAGGAGTTGGAGGTTGCTGTGAGCTGAGATGCCACAGCACTTTACCCAGGGGGACAGCTTGAGGCTCCTGCTCAAAAAAAAAAAAAAAAGTGGTGTATGTATACAATGAGATATTATCCAGCCATTAAGAAAATCCTGTTATTTGTAGCAACATGGATGAAAGTGAAAGGCAGTATGTTAAGTGAAGTAAAGCAGGCCAAAGGGAAAAAAAAAAA
>NW_003856816.1:0-1430 GCF_000181295.1 Otolemur garnettii | reverse complement strand
AGCGGTGGTGCCTTTTCCCTGGGGGTGTCTTTTCCGGCTCCCCAGGTTCAAACCCTCTCTGGAACGTGTGCGCCTCTCTTCTGCAGTGCCTGTGCGCAGCCGCAGCTTGGCACACTTATGTGTGGTTATTCTATCCGTTCTGTCCCATTAGAATGTCAGCCTCACGAGGGGAAGGGGTCTGGGCTGCTGTTCTTACTGTTAAAGCCCTAGCACAGAGCTGGACACGTACTTAATGCTTGTTTTTGGAGGGAAGGAAGGGATGGGAAGACATACCGGAGAAGTAACCATAGTTAGCTAGGTTAGTTAGATAATCATGATGACTAAAATTCTACCCCAGGAGGAGAGGGAGGCAAGATGGCTGACTAAAGCCAGCTTTCAGCAGAGGCTCCCGTCCAGAGGGTCTAATGGCCAGAAATAACTGAATAAAGCAGAAGATCAGGAGCTGAACTGAGAGAGAGGATGGATAGGTTCATATCACCCCTGCTATGATAAGCTTGGGACTCGAAGGAAATACATTTCAGGCATAAAACCCATCCCAAAGAGGATGGGAATCCTTCCCAACCCCCCCACCTCCCACCCCCAGGAGATCAGCTTGAGGCAAATAGAGAACAGAGGATCTTTTGTTTCGCCAAAGGGGAGAGAAGGACTGAGGGCCGGGACTCCCTCCACGGAGAGATACCACTGCAAGCCCAGGCAGTCTCTTGAACTTCCAAAAGTTGATCTAATATTCTCCCTACCTTCCTGTACTCCCAATCCACTCCTCCCCCGCTCCTGGTGGTCTGGAAGATGACCCCCTGCAAAATCCTGAGCATTTGGCAGATTTTTGCTAGGGTGGGGCAACTCATCAGCTGTGGGACAGTTGCACTGAAACTGTAACTTTAATAGAGGCAGGGAGTCACAAGGGGAGAGAAACTTGTCCGGCATTGGAAAGAGCATAGCTTGGGTCCTGCACTACTGACCACTAGGGAATGGCCCACTGGCTCTCTGGCTTGGCAGCCCGTGGTGGGCGGCTCAGCTTCCTGCACTGGTCGCAGTGGCAGCAACTCCCACCGGGCTCTGGTGACCTGTAGCCTGTGGCCTGCGACTCTCGCCTGGCTCCTGAGATACACAGCCCACCGCTGGTGACTCCTGGTCAGCCTTTGTGACTTGCGGTGGCCTGCAGCCAGCCAGCGAACACCTGGCACCTGTGACCAGCAGTGGTGGCTGGTGACTCTTGCCTGGTTCCTGTGACCTGCGGCCTGTGGCCCATTATTCCCACCTGGTTGCTGTGACCCATGCAGTCTGCAGCCAGCAACTCAGTCTCCAGCTCCTGACACCCAGGGCCCACAGCTGGTAACTCCCACCTGGCTCCTGCGACCTTGTGGCCCGAGGCCAATGAATCCCGCCAGGCCCCTGCAACCTGCAGTCTATGGCCAGCAACTCCCACCCAG
>NW_003856815.1:0-1431 GCF_000181295.1 Otolemur garnettii | reverse complement strand
TTGAAATTTGTTCATATAGCCAGTTACAATACTATAGTTTTTACTATTATTATTTAGAATTATTATAGGTTAAATAATATTCAAAGAATAAAACTTTTCTTAACTGTTCATTAAGATTAAACATTTGGAAAAGTTATGTTATTTATAACTAGAAATAATTCTCCGAATAAATTTTCTACATTTAGCTTTTCCTTATTTAGGAATTTATTTCAGCAAATATTAAGAATTATTGCTTTTAGGTCCAAAGTATGGTAATACTGCTTAATTGTGAGTAATGAAATCTACTGGGAGTACCAGAAGGTAGTTTATTTCAATTTAATAGTACCAGAGTTTAACACAATCAACCATTGTAACCAAGTTCTTTGTACCCTCAATGAATCCCCAACAATAAAATAATAATAATAATAGTACCAGAATTTGGCATTAATTGATTTAAAATATGCAAATATTGTATTTTATACATATAATCAGATGAGAGTGAAATAACACACTTCTTGACCTGTAAGAACTTTATAATCTATAATAAACAGAAATATAAATAAGGAAACCAATTATAAAACTGTATTGTAATACAGAATACACAATAGGGGGTAAAAATAAAAAGACTTTAAAGTAAAATAAAAGTACATATCCACCGAAGATGTCGGAAAGATTGTTAAGGTTTCTCAGTAGAATTGATATAGTATTATTTCTTTGCTAATTCAAAAGACTAGTATTTAAAATTTTTAATAACTTTTAACATACAAATTTTCAAATATAGAGTAAAATTTATCAGCTGATACTATGAAAGTATGTGCAGACATGCTAAGTTCAAAATTATTAAGATGTTTCCTATGTGCTTTTCATAACTATATTGATCTCTATACCTATACCCATATATCTCTATCAATACATTTACATGCTCATTAAAACCAATTAACAATAATCGTAGATATTGGGACGGTTCACCTCATTTCATCACATATCTCTTAAAAATACTTTTTTTTCTCATAGCTGTGCTTTTCAAAGGTGGGCTTAGTTGAGGAATTTGTTTCCTAAGAATCTTATGTCTTTTTTAATCTGGAGCTATCTCATTCTTTATAAATGACCCTAGTTTTTAAACGATTTTATTAATAATATCTTTGTGATATCATTTAAATTGTTCCTCTCACTTAGCTATTTACTCTATAAACGGAAAGTTAGGTAGAAAGTCATAATTAGATTAAGGGTAATTGTTTTTGATATGAACACTCCATATGGTATGTTTCACATTTTATATTCCATCATATGAATAGGTCCATATTGTCAATTTGGAGCATTAATAATTATGATCACTGGATAGAGCTGATGACAACAGATCTCTCCATCGTAATGATAAAGTTTCCTTTTGTAATTAGTAAGTATTTGGGGGTAGCATAGATATCTTGATTTTAACAATCTTTTCAACAAAAT
>NW_003856814.1:0-1431 GCF_000181295.1 Otolemur garnettii | reverse complement strand
AGCCTGAACATATGACTACCCGACTGCTTACTGCAGATACATGTATATAAAAAGAACTAAAAGTGTCTGTGCCACATTTTTTTTTTTTTTTTTTTTAGTTTTTTTTCATGGCTGGGTTTGAACCCACCACCTTTGGTATATGGGGCCCGCGCCTTATTCCTTTGAGCCACAGGCGCCACCTGCACTTTTTCTTCCTTAAAATAAGACTTTCTAAATGAAGAACCACTACACAGACTAACAAATGCCTTATATGTGAGTAAAGGGCCAGAAAATGTTTATAATGTTAGAAAATGTTAGAAAATTTTTATAAATGTTAGCAAAACTAATCCATAAGAGAAAATTTACCAATGGGCATGTGATATTTAAAATATCCCAAAGAGACCGGGTTTTAAAAAACGTTTTTTTTTTTTTTACTTTCCAGCCTCCTGTTAAAAAACATTTTAAAATAGAAATAAAGCCACAAACCACCAATAAACATGTAATTTATTTTAATCTAGGGTTAGAAATTTTAATATCATATTCAGTAAACAAGACTTACTCCTTAAGAATATGAAGTCTTTAAATTAGGGTATTCATCCTAGAAAAAGTTCTGCATACCTCACTGCTGAATATCACTATGGTCACCTTGGAAGTGTTTCTTTTGACTATCTGGTGACCATAGTAGTATTCAAAAAGGAGCTATGTAGCAGTTTCTCCAGGATTAGCTTATGAATTTAATTGTCAGACCTCTTACATGAGTAGTGTGTACACATACACACACATATACACACACACACACACACACACACGTTCTGCTTATGTAAATTAACTGCATCATTGCTCTCCTCTGGGAGCTTTGACTAATGTTGAAAATCTTCCTGGGGTGTTTCGTTAAATTCAAAGGGATGTCAAGTCTCTTTTGGGTTCCCTATACCAAAAACTAGCCTGAAAGGGAGCTTCCAAATACATCAAACATCCTAGATCCAAACTCTTCTTTAAAAGGAACACCTAGAATGAGTTTACAGGATCCACAAAACAACTAAATGTATGGAAGTATGTGTGCAATTTTTACAAATTTTGAGAAACATCCAAAAATTTGTTATAATGTTTAAAAGAGTCTAGTTAACCAATTTCAATTAGATTTTTCTGAGAGTTTTCTTTGACTGCCCCAGAATAGGTTTCTTTTTTTGAGTGTGGTCTTCTTCCCACACTTTAATGCCCTCAAATTTCTCTATATTATGTATTATATATATGTATTTTCATCTTGTCTCTCTGGGAATTTCTAAAGTAGGGGACTATATATAAGTTACCTTCAATAGCTGTAACTTTGCCTTGTCTAATGCTAGGAAGGTATGTGAATATTGTAATTTGGAAGTAATTATTGGAGTTATGAATATAAGGTGATTTTTAGAATAAATGTTATATATGTTATAGAAAGACTCTTTTAGCAAG
>NW_003856813.1:0-1432 GCF_000181295.1 Otolemur garnettii | reverse complement strand
ATACAGGTCAGTAGATGTGGTCACATCATTGCACAACCAACATCACCATCCATCCACAGAACTTTTCAGTTTGGAAAAATGAAACCCTCTACCCATTTTACAACTCTCCATTCCTTCTTCCCCTGGTCCCTAGCTATCACTTTTCTACTTCTGTCCCTGTGAATTTGACTGTCTAAGTACCTCATGTGAGTGTTTTGATAGTATTGAAAGAAAAGGGGGGATAATTATGAATAGTTGGAGAGTATTGTTTCATATATTGCTAATTATGATAGAACAATTCATACAACTATTATGAAACGTGTTCTCTGGGTTACCCCAGGAGTACACAAGCTCAGTAACTCACAGGAAGAACTCCTGTGACTCAACATAATGTTATACTCAACAGATACAATTTATTACAGCCAAGGATACAGTGCAGGAATGGCAGGAAAAACGTACCTATACAGGTCGTGCAGGAGCAGCCCTTGCCTGGGACAATCCACCTGAATCTTGAAGTCCAAAGTTCTTTAAGGGAGTTGGCCACCTGCCATGTGACCACCCACGGTGTGGATCCCAATCCAGGCACGAATTACACATGCAAAGCTTTATGTTCACTCTGAACCTGCTGCCAACCTGATCCATAATGACGCAGTTGTGAAACACAGATGCACAGTATGCTTGGGAAGTGTGAAATAAGCCCAGGGGCTCCAGCAACATTCAGGTTGTTTAGTTCTTAGAGTTTGAGTGTAACCATTGTACAGAGGTAGCAGAGGACAGAGTAAAGCAAGGCTGCTACAGTAACGTTTTCCTAATATGTGCATACGTTTTTAAATATTTACAAATATTCGAGGTCTACCTAACAGCTCTCTGATTTTTAATTTCAAATATTTTTATATATTTTTATTTTAAAAATATTAGAAAAAAAATCTTTTACATAGTTTTTGGTATATATTTGACCCCTAGAAAAATGTTTGAGTCCTGCCATTTCATGCAGTGGGTACAAAGTTAATAGGACTTTGGCCACAGTCACAGAGACAAGTACATTGCGTGAATTTATAGCTGCTTCAGCCAAAAACCTTACTATATAGTTCAAGATTCCCCGTATAGAGAGGATGGGCTGGGCGCAGTGGCTTACACCTGTAATCCCAGCACTCTAGGAGTCTGAAGTGGATGGATCATTTGAGCTCAGTAGTTCGAGACCAGTCTGAGCAAGAGTGAGACCCTGTCTCTACTAAAAATAGAAAAACTGATGCAAGAAGATTGCTTGAGCCCAGAAGACTGAGGTTGTTGTGAGCTATGATGCTGCAGGACGCTACCCCAGGCAGAGTGAGACTCTGGCTCAAACAAACAAACAAACAAAAAAATAATTAGAGAGAGGACAGCCAAAGAGGACCAGAAGGCAACCTAGGTGCAGAGGCTGGGTAAGGAGCATTGGAACAACATCCACTGGAGC
>NW_003856812.1:0-1432 GCF_000181295.1 Otolemur garnettii | reverse complement strand
CACTGCCCTTTTCCTACTGACCTGCCCTCACTCCCAATCCAGCCACCTCCTCCAGTGATTGCACACTCCATGTGGGGAAATATGCTGAGGTCAGAAACTTGCCTGACACTAAAGTTTGACTGTTCAACAGGGGAAAGAGCCCATGAAGAAGACTCGAAAAGTTTGAAGAGTGCCACTGGGAAGCAGACCTGGGGGGAGTCAGAGGAAAGGCTGCCTAAGGGCAGTGCCTGCCAGTCACGTCCCGACCACCAGGGGGAAGCAGCACCTTGCTATTTCCGCACTGGAGGGCGGTGGGGAAAGAAAATCAGGCTTCACCTCATGTCCCATTGGTAGGAACAAATTTAATCCTCTTGCGAATGAAAAAAGATTAAAGTGCAGAACACTTCAGTAACTTGCCATTACACTGGCCAGTAACTTCGGGGAAAATTAGGATCCCTCCGTCAGCCTCCTCCTCTGTAAAATGGAAAGCCCTCCTCTCCCTACCTGGTGCCAGAGACAGACACAAATGTCCAGCAACATGACTGACTCAGTTGAGCTTCTCCCACCCCAGTGTCTTTTCTCCCTCTCCAGTTCATCTGGACTCTTCCACAGGCCTGACAACAAGCTCCTCTCTGCTCTCTCATAAACACCCTCCCCCAGGTCACCCCCTCCAGTAATCATGACCCACACACACAATGACACCTCCCCAACCTACCTTCAGTTGTCACCCACACCCTGAGTCCTCCCTTCCTCTCCTTGCATTCCTGCCTCAGCCGCTGCTGTTAGGCACCAATGAGCCCACACTCAGCCCTCTGGGGATACCACGACATCCTGTGCTATGGGGGCTCCTTTTATCCCACCACTGCTTTTTGTCTTTTGGTGTTACTGCTTGCTGCTGTTCTGGGTATTTTTGAAAATGGGGCTCCTTTTCTTTCTCTTTCTATATTAAAGTCAGTTTATCTTCGTTGCTGCCTTGGATACCACCACCGCCTCCTGGCAGGTGCCCTCAGCCTCTCTAAGTGTGACCATCACTCTCACCCCTACTCCTCAGTAGACAGCTGCTTTGGGTAGGCCTGGTCTTTCTTCAGAAGCCAGAGGCCCCTGGCTATGGGACTGGGGAGCTCAGCCTCTCTCTATTGCCACTTAGAGCAGGTAATTGACACCAGGACACTCCTGACCCACCTTTACAAACTTAATAAAGGCTACAACATTAGCAATGGAGTTAGGGTCAGTGTGGAGGAACAGGCCTAGTAAAAATAATGATGATAATTAGTCACTGTCCATAACTGCCTCTGGAGTCACATAACTGGTACTCATCAATATTCAGAACTCTCCATAGATAATACCCCCCTTTTGAAACCTGAAGGTAGATGGATTCAGAGATATCTGCCAGGTCCTGTGTCCAGAGGACCCACCCAGACCAGCAGCCCATACCAGGAGACTGACTCAACTG
>NW_003856811.1:0-1432 GCF_000181295.1 Otolemur garnettii | reverse complement strand
TTGCAGTTTTTGGCAGGGCCAGGTTTGAACCCACTACCTCCAGTATATGGGACTGGCACCCTACTCCTTTGAGCCACAGGCGCCACCCCTCTTGACTAATTTTTTTAAAAACAAATAATAATTGCTCAGCACTCCTCTTAAAAATCCGCTATGCTGTTATAACACTGAAACTCACTGAGAGCCTTTTTTTTTTTTTTACCAATTACCAGGATGATGAATATGAATTTGACTTTCCTTACTCCCCAGTAACTCCAATTCATTTATCCAGTAAATTTTTGTTACATGCCTGTTATATGCGAAGAACTATTCTAGGGGTTCATTGATTCTAGGCGTTCATTGTTTCCAATAAAACATTTTGCAATGAAGGAAATTTTCTATATCTGCTCTGTCCAACATAGTAGCCAGGTGCAGTGGCTCATGCCTATAATCCCAGCACTTTGGGAGGCCGAGGTGGGAGGATCACTTGAGCTAGGAGTTGGAGACTAACCTGAGCAACATAGCGAGGCCCCATCTCTCTTACTACTAAATTTAAAAATTAGCTAGGCATGATGGCACGTGCCTATAGTCCTTGCTAGTGAGATAACTGAGGCAGGAGGATCACTTGAGCCCAGGAGTTCAAGGATTTAGTGAGGTATGATTGGGTCACGGCAGTCCAGCTTTGGCAGTCCAGCCTTGTCTCAAAAACCAAAACCAAAACAAAATAACAAAACAGCCACTAGCCACATGTACTTTGAAGCCCTTGAAATGCAGCAAGTGGGTCTGAAGAAGTGAATTTCTTCTTTTAATTAAATTTAAATCACCACATGTGGCTCTTAAGGTTTTTACAGTCTAAGGAGGAGAGACAGAGAAATAATTTGAAAAATAAACAGGGCAATTAAAATTACTAGTAAGTGGTAAAAGGAAACTAAGACAAGAGGTAGTGTAACTATTACATCCTGGGAGTAAGGGAGAGTAGGGCAGAAAAGGGTGGTAAGGTACCATTTTAGAATAAGGGCAGCCAAGGAAAGAGCACTGTGTTGAAATGAGATTTGACCTAAGATGGAAAGATGAGAAGATTGCATGTAAGGAATTAAGAGAAAAGCATTACCAGAAGGAATAGCAAATGCAAATGCCCTAAGGAGAGAACAAGCTTAGTGTATGAAGGAAGAAATCCAGTGTGTCTGGAGCAAAGCAATCTGTGCAAAAGAGAGAGAGAATTAAGCTGAAGAAGGAGGGGCTAGATCACTAAGTTCACTCATGACTAGTTTTAGGGAAGTAGGAAATCTACAAGGTTTTTTAATGGAAAAAAATGGCATGATGTGATAACATGTTTTTAAAAGATCTCTCTAAATGCTCTCTGGAAAATAGATTCCAATAGAAAAAAGTAATGGCAGGGTGACCATGTAAGAAACTATTCTATTCCATTTGCCAATTTGGTCTAGAGCAGTGGTTC
>NW_003856810.1:0-1432 GCF_000181295.1 Otolemur garnettii | reverse complement strand
ATACAGGTCAGTAGATGTGGTCACATCATTGCACAACCAACATCACCATCCATCCACAGAACTTTTCAGTTTGGAAAAATGAAACCCTCTACCCATTTTACAACTCTCCATTCCTTCTTCCCCTGGTCCCTAGCTATCACTTTTCTACTTCTGTCCCTGTGAATTTGACTGTCTAAGTACCTCATGTGAGTGTTTTGATAGTATTGAAAGAAAAGGGGGGATAATTATGAATAGTTGGAGAGTATTGTTTCATATATTGCTAATTATGATAGAACAATTCATACAACTATTATGAAACGTGTTCTCTGGGTTACCCCAGGAGTACACAAGCTCAGTAACTCACAGGAAGAACTCCTGTGACTCAACATAATGTTATACTCAACAGATACAATTTATTACAGCCAAGGATACAGTGCAGGAATGGCAGGAAAAACGTACCTATACAGGTCGTGCAGGAGCAGCCCTTGCCTGGGACAATCCACCTGAATCTTGAAGTCCAAAGTTCTTTAAGGGAGTTGGCCACCTGCCATGTGACCACCCACGGTGTGGATCCCAATCCAGGCACGAATTACACATGCAAAGCTTTATGTTCACTCTGAACCTGCTGCCAACCTGATCCATAATGACGCAGTTGTGAAACACAGATGCACAGTATGCTTGGGAAGTGTGAAATAAGCCCAGGGGCTCCAGCAACATTCAGGTTGTTTAGTTCTTAGAGTTTGAGTGTAACCATTGTACAGAGGTAGCAGAGGACAGAGTAAAGCAAGGCTGCTACAGTAACGTTTTCCTAATATGTGCATACGTTTTTAAATATTTACAAATATTCGAGGTCTACCTAACAGCTCTCTGATTTTTAATTTCAAATATTTTTATATATTTTTATTTTAAAAATATTAGAAAAAAAATCTTTTACATAGTTTTTGGTATATATTTGACCCCTAGAAAAATGTTTGAGTCCTGCCATTTCATGCAGTGGGTACAAAGTTAATAGGACTTTGGCCACAGTCACAGAGACAAGTACATTGCGTGAATTTATAGCTGCTTCAGCCAAAAACCTTACTATATAGTTCAAGATTCCCCGTATAGAGAGGATGGGCTGGGCGCAGTGGCTTACACCTGTAATCCCAGCACTCTAGGAGTCTGAAGTGGATGGATCATTTGAGCTCAGTAGTTCGAGACCAGTCTGAGCAAGAGTGAGACCCTGTCTCTACTAAAAATAGAAAAACTGATGCAAGAAGATTGCTTGAGCCCAGAAGACTGAGGTTGTTGTGAGCTATGATGCTGCAGGACGCTACCCCAGGCAGAGTGAGACTCTGGCTCAAACAAACAAACAAACAAAAAAATAATTAGAGAGAGGACAGCCAAAGAGGACCAGAAGGCAACCTAGGTGCAGAGGCTGGGTAAGGAGCATTGGAACAACATCCACTGGAGC
>NW_003856809.1:0-1432 GCF_000181295.1 Otolemur garnettii | reverse complement strand
ACTGAGATTTTAGAATTGTGGGGAAAATATTTGTTCAATTTTATGCTGGGTAGGAGAGTGCTGAGGCTCACAGGTGGTATCTGTCTGGAGAAGGAGTCCTGGTGTTTGGTGGCTCGCTCCTGTGGGATATACTTAGAGGTGTTCTGAACACTGCTCTCTTATAGAGAACACACAGTGAGCCACTCTCTTGGGGGAGGGGTCTCTCATCCTCTTGGTGATGGGTTTTGTACCTGTAATTTGTTTCCTTGGATTTGCAGCTTGCCTCAGCAGGAATGATGAGCACTCCTCTATCTTCTTTCTTAGCTCAGGTGCTGACCTTCGGCTTTCTTGAAAACATTCTATCCTTTATCTCTCCGTCTGGATGGGCACCTCTGTCCCCATGCAAAGTTGGCTCCAGTTGGCCATCTTAGCTCCTCCTAAGAATCTTATCAAAAAATCTTCAAGCCAGGCATTGTGGTGAGCGCATGTAGTCCCAGCTACTCGGGAAGCTGAGGCAAGAGAATTGCCTAAGCCCAAGAGCTGGAGGTTGCTGTGAGCTGTGACGCCACAGCACTCTACCAGGGGCACAAAGTGAGAGTCTGTGTGCAAAAAAAAAAAAAAAATTTAAACAAATTAATCTTCATCCAAGTTTGGAGGACTAACATAACGCCTTTCTGATAAACACGCTCCTTCAAAAGGAAAAATAACATCCATATCAGTTACTGGACATCACAATAATACAAATCAAGTACTTCAACATGTTTCAGAGAAATAATCTGGAAATCTTTGATGATGATCCCTATCCTTCTGGGCCAATGGAACAGTTTACAGGAATTTACACTTAGTCATTTCAAATGTTTTCCTGCTAACTAGATATTATAAATTTGAACTAGGTTCTAATCTGTTTTGTGCTGTGTAACAGAAAAGCTGATATTGGGCAATTTATAAAGATAAATTATTTGTCTCATGGATATAGAGGTTGGGAGTTTGGGGGTGCATCTGATGAGGTCCTTCTTGCTGCATCAACCCAAGGTGGAAGGTGGGAGTGCCAGGGGGTAGAGAAGGTTAACCAAGGCTTTTTTTGCTCAGGAACCCCCACCGCACTAACAATCTGCTCATGAGGACTTAAGGTCCTCTTAAAGGTCTCACTGTCAACAGGGTTGCTTTGGGAATCAAGTTTCCACCACATGAGCTTCGAAGGACATGTTAAACCATTGCAAACTACAAGTTGATCATTTTAGCATTTTTATAAAACTAAGAAGTATGAAAAAGTTAAGAGAAAAATGAAAGTTAATTTGTAATTTTTCCCATATTTATAAGTTTTATTTATTTATTTTTTCACAAAGTAAATTTATTTCAGGTGAATGTGAGGGTTCAAACAACCAGCTCCAAATATTGAATTGCCTTAGGTAGACTCCCTCTCACAGTTATGTTCCACACACAAAAGGTGTGC
>NW_003856808.1:0-1433 GCF_000181295.1 Otolemur garnettii | reverse complement strand
AAAGTAACAAGTATCACTAGATACTTCAAAGATTGTATCTGATTTTTTATTTTATGTAATTTCCAAAAATTTAAATTGATCTTTAAGGAACCAATCTTGTGTTTGGATCAAAGGAAGAAAAGAAAGACACACAATGAATACACTGGTGGAGGCAGCACATCACCCTGTCTCCGTCCACTCACTGGGGGAGGCGGCACCTCACCCTGTCTCCGTCCACTCACTGGGGGAGGTGGCACCTCACCCTGTTTCTGTCCACTCACTGGTGGAGGCGGCACCTCACCCTGTCCCCATCCACTCACTGGTGAAGGCGGCACCTCAGCCTGTCCCCGTCCACTCACTGGTGAAGGCGGCACCTCAGCCTGTCCCCGTCCACTCACTGGTGGAGGCGGCACCTCACCCTGTTTCCGTCCACTCACTGGTGGAGGCGGCACCTCACCTTGTCCCCGTCCACTCACTGGTGGAGGCGGCACCTCAGCCTGTCCCCATCCACTCACTGGTGGAGGTGGCACCTCACCCTGTTTCCGTCCACTCACTGGTGAAGGCAGCACCTCACCCTGTCCCCGTCCACTCACTGGGGGAGGCGGCACCTCAGCCTGTCCCCATCCACTCACTGGTGGAGGCGGCACTTCACCCTGTCTCCTACTCACTGGTGGAGGTGGCACCTCACCCTGCCTGTATCTCCTCTCTAGAGCTTTCATTCCTTCCACCCGGACTGTTTGCCAGCCAGTCATCCATTAGGATTAACATGAAAATATCAGGGAACTGAGGATTCTATCTTGTCAGACTGAAATTCAATGGTTTCTTTCTCAAACCAGATTTCCTATCAGGAAGCAAGATTCCCACAGTTCTGGCAGGAGTCCTTCCCAAGTACACACAGGGTCAGATCTTATTTTGCAATTACAATGCAAACAGCATACTTGGTCCACTTTTGCTTTCTGTTTTCAGTGAGTTATTTTTTAGCTGGGTTGGATCTTTGGTTACATCAAAGCTCCAGTTGCAGAATCCTAGACCTAATTTTTCAAGGAGAGCATGCATGGTCTTGGAAAACATTTCAAAAAGTGGATATAATTGTGCCTGGATCAGATTTAGGGAGGTGGAGGCCCTGGGTTGTGTGGAGCAGAGACAAAGGATCTTCATCTTTGTTCTCTGGATAAGCGGTAAAATAGTCTTCAGTGTGTGGAACAGTTGTTTTGGCCTACAAGCCAAAAAACATCCTGGAAACCTCAGCAGACTGATACCCCAGGAAAAGGAAATTTGTAAAACTGTAAGGTCTGTCTGACAACAAAATGATGCTGCCTCTAATAGTAAAAGTCGGATTTCCAGTAGCAATAGGACACCCTCTGCCCTGGACTCCTGGTGAGCTATAGGATGGATCTGCAAAACCAGTGGTCTGTGTTTAACTCAACAGTTCAAGGGAAAGTTCATTCTTAAGC
>NW_003856807.1:0-1433 GCF_000181295.1 Otolemur garnettii | reverse complement strand
CCCACTTGTGGAGAGGGTTGTTTGCACTTTTCCTAGTGTTTAATTTGAGTTCTCTATAGATTCTAGTTATCAGTACTTTGTCAGATTCATAACATGCAAAAATCTTCTCCCTTTCTGAGGGCTGTTTGCTTTGTTTGTGGTAATCTTAGCTGTGCAAAAGCTTTTTAGGTTGGTCAAGTCCCAATTATTTATTTTTGGTGTTGCTGAAATTGCTACAGGGGGTCTGCTCCATAAAATTTTTTTCCAGGCCAATATCCTTAAGTATTTTTCCTCCACTTTCTTCTAGAATTTTTATTGTTTTATGTCTTAAATTTATATCTTTTATCCAATGAGAATCAATTTTTGTCAATGGTGAAAAATGCAGGTCCAGTTTCTTCTGCATGTGGATAACCAGTTCTCCCAGCACTATTTGTTAAATAAGGGTTCTTTTCCCAATTGCATGTTTTGTAAAGTTCATTAAAGATTAAATGATGATATGGGGCTGGGTTCATCTCTAGAGTCTATATTCTATTCCACAGATCTGTATCTCTATTTTTGTGCCAGTATCATGCTATTTTGATCACTATAGCCTTGTAATATAACCTGAATTCTGGTAATGTGATGCCTTCAGAATTGTTTTTATTTCTAAGAACTGCATTTGCTGTTTTGGTTTTTTTCTGGTTCCATATGAATCAAAGTACTAATTTTTCAAAATCTTTAAAGAATGACATTTGTGCTTTGATAGGGATTGCATTAAATGTATAGATTGTTTAGGGTAGTATGGATATTTTAACGATGTTGATTCTTCCCAGCCAAGAGCATGGTATGTTCTTTGATTTGTCAATATCTTCTGCTATTTCCTTTCTCAGAATTTCATGATTTTCTTTATAGAGATCTTTCACTTCTTTTGTTAGGTAGATTCCCAGGTATTTCATTGTCTTTGGTGCTATTGTAAAAGGAAGAGTCTTTGAATCTTTTCACATTGTATATCAAAGCAATACAGTGAACCTCATAAATGCATCAAAGTGTAAAGTTATTATTTAATAAAAAATAATAAATAGATTAACAATTGTTGGAGCATACGAAGGCTACTGATTTGTGGGTATTGATTTTGTAACCTGAAACACTGCTATATTCCTTGATCACTTCTAAGAGCTTGGTAGTTGAGTCCCTAGGGTTTTCCGGGTATAAGATGTCATCTGCAAAGAGGAAGAATTTGACCTCCTCTGTCCCCATTTGGACTTCTTTGATCTCCTTCTCTAGCCTGATTATGATGGCTAGAACTTTCAACACTATGGAATATATCTGAAGCAATATTTAAAGGGAAATTTACATTCTTAATAACGGAGTCATATAAACAATATACATCTAATTCCTAGAAAAATAGCAATTAAAAGGATAACAAAAAGTGACTGAACAGTTTAATTTATTAAAAGGCAAATGTGCTGCTAGCA
>NW_003856806.1:0-1434 GCF_000181295.1 Otolemur garnettii | reverse complement strand
TATCCCTTTGTTTGGAGACAAATCCACTAGCCTAAAAATGTTACTCACCAATGTCATGGATTTAGGATAGTCATTCATTCATTCATTCATTTCCCCACCCACGTGAAAGATATTTGAGAATTTACTATGTGTCATTGGCATAAGCAATGAACCAAACAGAAGTCCTTATCCTCAAGAAATTTATAGTCCAATAGGAAGAGATAAAAAATAAACAAATTTTGAAAAATACACAGCCTATGAGAAGAAACTAGAAAAACCTTACAATTTGTCTTTTGTTCCATGTGGGTCACAAAATCTTATGTAATACATCTCAAGCATTGGTTCATGAACCAGAGCATAATGGAGAAAAGTAACAGGCATCATAAACCTGAAAAAGCATCTGACTGTGCCAGGCAGCTTATATTACCAATAAAAATCAAATAATTCAAATAATTAAAGATTTGAAAGTAAAAGTTATAATTATCAGGCCTTCTTAGAGCAGAGGAAATTCACTGCTGAACATGTAGATTAAAAGCTAAATGGAACATTCAATTTATTTGTGAAATAATCATAAATAATAAACTTACTGAGAGAATGAGAAGTTCAATTCTTGAGATACTTGAACTTGCTCTCACAAATCAAATTATGAAAATACCCCTCAAACAGGAAAGCCACCAGAAAAAATATCTGAATGTTATTTGTAAAACTTAATTTGAATAAATCAGATGCCACTAATGGAACTGTTAAACTAGTCTATGTAAAGAAAATGAAAAAGAAATAAGAAAACCAAAGGCTGTTACAATTACATTAAAGCTTTCATGTAAGCTTTAAAGGCTATTACAATTACATTAAAGCCAGGCTCATGGCTGTAATTCTAGCACTTTGAGAGGCTGAGGCAGGTGGATTTGGTGAGCTCAAGAGTTCAAGACCAGCGTGAGCAAGAACAAGACCCCATATCTAAAATAGAAAAACTAACTGGGCTTGGTGGCAGGCACCTCTAGTCTCAGCTACTTGGGAGGATGAAGAGGATCACTTGAGTTCAAGAGTTTAAGATTGTCATGAGCTATGATGCCACAGCAATCTACCAGAAACAGAGTGAAACTTTGTCTCAAAAAAAAAAAATTCAGAAATAGTTGAGAAGAAGTTATCAAATTTATACTACTAATAGTTTCATCTGTTATGATAAATAAAAATATAGTAGAACCTCTGTAAATTGACCGTCCAAGGGACTGTAACATGCTGGTCAACATACATAGGTGGTCAGCATAAGGAACTAGGCCAGCTGTACCAATACACACAAGTGGTGCATATCTGGTCTATGAAAATTAGGTGAACTTAAAGAAGTGGTGAATGTAGGGTGGTAGTAAATTCAACAGTCTAAAACCAGTGCTATGCATATTAAAAAATTTAGTTTAGATTAAATGTGTCCTTTGACATCAATGTGGGAAAATATGT
>NW_003856805.1:0-1435 GCF_000181295.1 Otolemur garnettii | reverse complement strand
ACACGGCATCTTTGGGACAGCCTTGCTGGCTTACAGGATCTCTGGGGAGTTTTCTGCTTAAGACAGGGGAACCAACTTGAAGAGAGCCCTACTCATCAAAGTCATGACATGATTGAGCATTGCAAAGAAGAAAGGTTGAGTGGATTGAAACACCTTACACCTGTGAAAATTCACGAGCCCATGAGGCAAGGCAGCTATTAATGGCCTCCTTACCAGGAATGTTGGTAAGTAAAGGGAAAGGATTACGTTCTTTTCTGGTAGAAACTCTATTTCCTGATAACCAATTGCTTACTGATGAGGGAAAAGCTGTGTTTTGTAGACCGCTAGCCAATTATGTCCAGAACTTCAAACATTAGTATCCTGCTAGCCTGGTGAAATTATTCTCTTGGGCACAGTGTTAAAATCAATGAATGATAAAGGGGTGGACGTCCACGTGGTGGACGAGGCAACACACTGTCCTAACAAAATACATTCACACCTTCAGAGAACCAGAAGAATATTTACCCCAAGTGGCAAGAATTAAGACTATAAAGAGCCTTGTACATGTTTAGGTCAGGTTTTGCAGTTAAAACAGTTAAAACAAAATTTAAATAATCCTGCAGTTTTCAGAGCTTGTTGAGATTAGAATCGAGGCAGGGGATTACGGATCTGGGGAGGTCCAGAGTGCAATAGGTATAAAGAAAATGGGGGGCTGGCTCTTCATGGGGGACCATCTCCCCCAGGAAGCAGCAACTCTGCACACATCCAGCTGTGAAGTGGGTGGACACTTTTATGTTCGTTGAAAAGGAGAGTACATTCCTGCCTGGTCTAAGAACATAGGCTTTGCGGGTAGACAGATCTGACTTAAAGCCCCCCTGTGTCATTTGTCACTTACTGGCTGTCATGCAAGGCAAATTGACCTCACTGAGTAAGCTTCCCCTTCTATAAAAAGGGCATCAGAGCAGCACTGTTCTGAGGATTCAGTGAGATGCTATAAAGGAGGGAACCCACGCGAGGGCCTGACATAGAGAAAGAGAGCTAAATTCTTCTTCTTTTTTGAGATAGAGTCTCAAGCTGTTGCCCTGGGTAGAGTGCTGTGGCATCACAGCTCACAGCAACCTCAAACTCCTGGGCCCAAGCCATTCTCTTGCCTCAGCCTCCCAAGTAGCTGGGACTACAGGCACCTGCCACAATGCCCAGCTATTTTTTGGCCTGGGCTGGATTTGAACCTGCCAGCTCTGGTGTATGTGGCTGGTGCCCTAGCCTCCTGAGCAATAGGCGCTGAGCCTACACTATTCTTTTATTCAGAATTATTACACCCAGATTCCTAACTCATTCTTCACACTCCCAGATGGGGGCAGACCCAGGTCCTTTTCTCCTTCTGGGGCCTGTGTGTGTGTTAGTGGGTCTGGCTCCTTCCTTGATCTCCCACCTCGCTGTGGTGCCCTCACACCCT
>NW_003856804.1:0-1435 GCF_000181295.1 Otolemur garnettii | reverse complement strand
TTCCCCATTCCCAGTGTAGGCCAGAGGCAGCTCGTGTGCTTGGCTCGAGCCCTGCTTCGCAAGAGCCGCATCCTGGTTTTAGATGAGGCCACAGCTGCCATTGACATGGAGACAGATGACTTAATCCAGGATACTATCCGTACCCAGTTTGATGCCTGCACTGTCCTGACCATCGCACACCGGCTTAACACTATCATGAAATATGACAGGTAGGACATGGAGACCCAAGCAAGGGGGGGGACCTGGTAGGGCCTGGGGCATCAGGAAGGATCCAGGAAGATTAGGGTTACCTGGGCATGGGAGCACTCCCAGAGCATGAGGGGGCAGACCAGAGGATGGTTATATATGAGTGCAGGGGTGAGGCACACAGTGACATTTTCTAAGACACATGGGGAAGGGACGTGGTGGTTACCTCCCCCCCCGGGCATTATGAAATGTGTACAGTTCACTTCCATCCTGCCCACTGTGCGTGGTGTGAGATGGGGGAACCAGAGCCTCGTGCCAGTCCCGTCACTTCCTCAGCTGTAGACAGAGTGCGTGCACTGGCCCTGTCTTCATTTGCACATCCTTACCATCCTATGAGATGGGTAGTTACACCAGTTTACAGGTGAGGACAGCTCAGGGAAGGTGATGCCTGGGTCCCTGCCTTGGTGGCTGGACCCTGACAGCACTTGAGGAGCTGATACCTTGATACCTTGTACTATACCATGTCTGAGCCAGAGGAGAGAATCCCAGGTTGCTGCGTGCCCTAAGGCAATTTACAAAGCCTTTCAAAAGGAAATGATAATGTCTCTCAGGATTATTGTGAGGTGTCAATGAAATGTATTCTCCCCAGCCCCAGCAGTCCCCTCCTGTAATTCTCACTAGCACTAGGCTCTCAGAGGAATAGGGTGGAGTCCTTGCCCTCAGGATCTTGTGGCTTCATTAGAAAGGCAGGCCATGAGCCAAAGAAAAAATTGGGGCCATCACAGGGTCACTTGTCAAGGTGTGGTGCTGGAGGTCAAAGGGGCTGAGTGACTCAGATGCCTCACAGCCTGGGCTCCTTAGAGACTTGGGAGTCGGGGTGGGAACACTGAGAGGGAGGAGGCAGGAGGCTCAGACAGGCCTCTGCTGAAGGAGTATGGTGGGAATAAATCAACAGGCCTCCATTCACTCAACAATGGTACCGTAGGGGACGTGGCAAGTGCCACAGGCAGGACATTGGGTCAGACCTTGTCTTTCTCCCCATGTGGCCAGCAGGATCTCAGGGACTGAGACTATACCAACTATACCCCATCCCCATCTCCCACCCCCATCAGGATACCAGTGGGAGGAGAAGGGAAGGTGAACCCTGGGTCCAGAGGCGAGTCTAAGAGGATCTCTCCCCAGGCCTAACCAAAAAATCATTCATTCACCAGCAGCCCTAGGGTGGGAGGCTCAGGTCAACTTTGAGTAT
>NW_003856803.1:0-1436 GCF_000181295.1 Otolemur garnettii | reverse complement strand
TGGAGGTTGCTGTGACCTGTGACACCACAGCACTCTTCTGAGGGCAACAAAGTGAAACTCTGTCTCTACAAAACAAACAAACAAACAAACAAACAAACAAAAATAAACAGAAGAGTCTCTATTAAAAAAGAGAATGGAAAGGAGTGAAATAGAATAAATGAGGCTAAAATTCTGTAACTAAAATTACAGAGCCCTTCCTCTTGATGAATGTAAACTGGAAGTTTAGAATAGAACCAACCAACCAAATTAGCAAAAGCAAAATGAAACAGAAAAATGCTCAACCAGCAAAAACAGCAGCAACCTCATCAACATAAAAAGAAGAAAAATATACTAAAATAAAAGTTACATACATATATACTTGTATGTATATACACAGATACATACACACACATATCTGTATATAGCAGAAAGGATCAACTTTAAAAACGAATATATGTATGTTGCAATTTATCACATGCACCCCAGGAGGTGCTTTGGTATTGTGTTTTTAGGTGATGGAGACCACAGCTTGCAACCTCTATGGTCCTTATTGCTAACTTAGTTGCCCTTGAGATTGCCTGAATTTTTCCTCAGAATTCAGACCCAACTGGGTTGGGATCTTAAAACTCTGCAGAATCCTTCAGAGACAGGTCTCTCAATGCCACCTGATAACAGTTCCCCTGGAGTGCAGCAGTGGCTCAGACTGTCCAAGAGTGGAGTTCTGATCCTGGCAGGCAGAACTAAGACGTCAGTGCCATAGGCCCCTGATAAGAGGCCCACCCTCAGCACCTCATGACTTTCCCACAATGGTGGCCCCTTGGCAGCTGTAGCCTTCCCAATATGGCTGGGCTCTTTCGCCTGCCACCAAACAGATGTCAAATACACTCCAATCAGTATTCAAATCTGGCTGCCCTATACTGTTCGAGTCCACTCACTCTTTTAAACTTTCCACTTGATGCCCAGCTCCTCCCTCATAAGCAAAAGCTGCTTCTTCTAGTCCCCATACCTGGGGGTGGGGGTGGCCATTCCTGGACCTCCCAATCACTTGCCTAATTTATCAGATCTCCACTGCTCCGGATCACATGCTGTGTCCTGCACTTTGCTCTCTGAGAAAAATGAAAAAGAAATACAAAAGTTCTGCTGTGTGAACTTGCCAATGCTGTTTTCCCAGGGCCAAAAGTGGAAGGCTCCCTAGAACATGATGTCTTGTTTTCCCTGAGCCAGACTAAGTCTGTGACCTCTGTACCAGACCACAGCTGTGCCACCCATCTCTCAGTGAAAAAAGAAAACAACAGGAAAAAAAAATAATAAAATAAGAAGAGATAATGGATATTAAATATAAAAAAATAATAAAATAAGAAGAGATAATGGATACTAAATATATAGTTGTTTCAAACAAAGGAGAGAGAGAATGTGAAGAGGAAAAAGGTAAGAAAGAAGGAATATCAAATAAAGGA
>NW_003856802.1:0-1436 GCF_000181295.1 Otolemur garnettii | reverse complement strand
TAGTGAAATAAGTATCTCTTCATTGCTTTTTTTTTAGACAATGTTCTTGGTCTTTGTCATGTAGTTTTTATTTGTATGCATTTTAATTGGTTTTACATTTCATGAAATTCTTTTATGATGTGTATATGTTATCCTTTGTGTCATTCAGGAAAATTTTATGATATTCTCTGTGGAGTTCTTGCCTGGTTTTTGTGAGAATTATTCTTAGATACTTTAGAATCTTTCTTTTTCCTTTGGTGTATTATAGTGGTTATTGCTGGTGTATAGGAAATTCATTGATATTTGGATATTGATTTTATATCTGACAGTCATGCCGAACTTTTGAGTTCTATTATTTTGTCAATTGGTTCTCTTGGATTAGATTTTTCTTTTCTTTTTTTTTTTTTTTTTTAGAAACAGTCTTATTTTAACACCCTTGGTAGAGTGCCGTGACAGTGTCACACAGCTCACAGCAACCTCCAGCTCCCAGGCTTAGGTGATTCTCTTGCCTCAGCCTCCCAAGTAACTGGGACTACAGGAGCCCACCACAATGCCCGGCTATTTCTTTGTTGCGATTTGGTCGGGCCAAGTTTGAACCTGCCATCCTTAGTATATGGGGTCAGTGCCCTACTCACTGAGCCACAGGCACCACTGTAAATGGTCATGTCTGCAAATAGTGACAAATTTATCTTTATTTAATATTTATGCCTTCTTTGTTTTTCTTTTAGCAATGGATAAGACTTTTGAGATGGTATTGTAAGCTAGAGGTGATGATGCTTAAATAAGCTAATGTAATTCACATTTTTCTTTTTTTTTTTTTGAGCCAGAGTCTCACTATGTCACCCTTGGTAGAGGGCTGTGGTGTCACAGCTCGCAGCAACCTCAAACTCTTGGACTTAAGCGATTCTTTTGCCTCAACCTCCCAAGTAGCTGGGACTATAGGCGCCTGCCACAATGCCCGGCTATTTTTATTTTTTTGTTGCAGTTGTCGCTGGGTTCAAACCCACCACCCTTGGTTTATGTGGCTGGCTTTGTAACTACTGTGCTACGGGTGCTGAGCCTAATTCACATTTTTCAAGTTAGGACTACGTTTGAATTTCTGGGGGAACCCCAACCTGGTGTTTTTAATTATTGCTGGCTAAGCTAGATTGTACCGTGTGGTTTTCTTGTTTTGGTTTCCGTTCAATTCTAAAAGAAACATTTTGTGCTGCTCTCTGTTTTTGATGACAAGGTTCACTTGCAAACAAGGATAGACTTCATTTGCATTTTGAGTAACATAACATTCATAGGTAACTTGGTGGTAAAAGTTGGCCTGTAAGAAGCTGTAGTAATGTTGTCTGTAGGGGAAGTATTGAGGGCTTTTGGTTATCAGCTCTGGCCTTCTCTCCAGTTCTAACTCAGCCATGTGGTATGCCCCTGCTGTCCTGGGCAAATTCTTTGTTCCCCAGGTTTCTTTC
>NW_003856801.1:0-1436 GCF_000181295.1 Otolemur garnettii | reverse complement strand
GAAAGAAACCTGGGGAACAAAGAATTTGCCCAGGACAGCAGGGGCATACCACATGGCTGAGTTAGAACTGGAGAGAAGGCCAGAGCTGATAACCAAAAGCCCTCAATACTTCCCCTACAGACAACATTACTACAGCTTCTTACAGGCCAACTTTTACCACCAAGTTACCTATGAATGTTATGTTACTCAAAATGCAAATGAAGTCTATCCTTGTTTGCAAGTGAACCTTGTCATCAAAAACAGAGAGCAGCACAAAATGTTTCTTTTAGAATTGAACGGAAACCAAAACAAGAAAACCACACGGTACAATCTAGCTTAGCCAGCAATAATTAAAAACACCAGGTTGGGGTTCCCCCAGAAATTCAAACGTAGTCCTAACTTGAAAAATGTGAATTAGGCTCAGCACCCGTAGCACAGTAGTTACAAAGCCAGCCACATAAACCAAGGGTGGTGGGTTTGAACCCAGCGACAACTGCAACAAAAAAATAAAAATAGCCGGGCATTGTGGCAGGCGCCTATAGTCCCAGCTACTTGGGAGGTTGAGGCAAAAGAATCGCTTAAGTCCAAGAGTTTGAGGTTGCTGCGAGCTGTGACACCACAGCCCTCTACCAAGGGTGACATAGTGAGACTCTGGCTCAAAAAAAAAAAAAGAAAAATGTGAATTACATTAGCTTATTTAAGCATCATCACCTCTAGCTTACAATACCATCTCAAAAGTCTTATCCATTGCTAAAAGAAAAACAAAGAAGGCATAAATATTAAATAAAGATAAATTTGTCACTATTTGCAGACATGACCATTTACAGTGGTGCCTGTGGCTCAGTGAGTAGGGCACTGACCCCATATACTAAGGATGGCAGGTTCAAACTTGGCCCGACCAAATCGCAACAAAGAAATAGCCGGGCATTGTGGTGGGCTCCTGTAGTCCCAGTTACTTGGGAGGCTGAGGCAAGAGAATCACCTAAGCCTGGGAGCTGGAGGTTGCTGTGAGCTGTGTGACACTGTCACGGCACTCTACCAAGGGTGTTAAAATAAGACTGTTTCTAAAAAAAAAAAAAAAAAAGAAAAGAAAAATCTAATCCAAGAGAACCAATTGACAAAATAATAGAACTCAAAAGTTCGGCATGACTGTCAGATATAAAATCAATATCCAAATATCAATGAATTTCCTATACACCAGCAATAACCACTATAATACACCAAAGGAAAAAGAAAGATTCTAAAGTATCTAAGAATAATTCTCACAAAAACCAGGCAAGAACTCCACAGAGAATATCATAAAATTTTCCTGAATGACACAAAGGATAACATATACACATCATAAAAGAATTTCATGAAATGTAAAACCAATTAAAATGCATACAAATAAAAACTACATGACAAAGACCAAGAACATTGTCTAAAAAAAAAGCAATGAAGAGATACTTATTTCACTA
>NW_003856800.1:0-1436 GCF_000181295.1 Otolemur garnettii | reverse complement strand
AAAAACTGATATATAAAGACTATTTAAAAAAGAGATTGCTAACAACATCAAACAGAACAAAAATTACATAAGAACAAACTAATAAAAGACTGAAGTAATTTTTATGTTTTTTAAATTTAAAACATTACTAATTATTGTTATGTTTTCCAAAATCAAAAAGGCTTCCATTTCTTTTAAATTATCTTTATTTTACAACAAATAAGTATACTTTTATAAAAAAATTAAACATTTACTTTTCTCTTTACCTAAATTCTCCAATATTTAAAAACTATTCATCAATGGGTAAGGCCAAAATTATGGTTGCCCAGTGACTTGGAGATGATTCATTATTCAAAAAAACTACTCATGGGCAGTGCCTGTGGCTCAAAGTAAAGTAGTAGGGCTCCAGCCTCACAAGCCGGAGGTGGCGGGTTCAAACCAAGCCCTGGCCAAAAATTGCAAAAAAACCCCAAAAAAACTACTCATGCCATGCCATGTTGCTAACAACCTGGACTTCCTACAATAACAAAATTCCTTCCCCCTACCAAAGACATGAGGTGTCCTAATAATTGGCCTTCTCAATGCCAAGAGATAAAAAATGTCTATAACTTTATTACCTAAACAGAGATTAATCATTCGTACTTTTGGCTCAGCGCCTGTGGCTCAAGGGGCTAAGGCACCAGCCACATACACCCAAGGTGGTGGGTTCGAATCCAGCCCGGGCCCGCCAAACAACAATGATGGCTGCAATCAAAAAATAGCCAGGCGTTGTGGCAGGCGCCTGTGGTCTCAGCTACTTGGGAGGCTAAGGCAAGAGAATTTTTTAAGCCTAGGAGTTTGAGGTTGCTGCTGTGATGCCACAGCATTCCACCCAGGGTGATAGCTTGCGGCTCTGTCTCAAAAAAAAAAAGAAGCCTCTCATCATAGAGAAATATTAAATTGGACTTACTTGATAATTTATATCACATTGTCAAATATATAATAGTAGATCTTTCAGTTATATATAAATATATTATAAACATTTTAAATATATTTAAATTCATACAAATCTGATGTATTATAGTCATAATTTTAACTGTTGTTAGATCTTTCCTAAACTTTTATTTGTTATTAATATAAATATTCTGAAGATCATATACAATTTATAAGTGTCTAACGATCCAGATGTGACATGATTAGTCACAATTCTGATTACCTTAAAATGCTACATATAATAAAAATAACTTAATTTCCTTGCCAATTAAAAATTTTCATCAGATTTTAGCCATGGGTAGTTTAAGTGTTTGTCATCCTCAATTATCATTTTAAATTCTTCTCTAAAAACATTTATGATCAATTATAGTCCAAAATTACATTTCACAAAAGTGTTAACAAAAATGTTTAACACAGATTTTGATAACTTTATGATCAATAGCCTAAATACAAACTTCCAAAATGTTACTAAAAACTGATATATA
>NW_003856799.1:0-1438 GCF_000181295.1 Otolemur garnettii | reverse complement strand
CTTAATTATCAAATGGTCCTTGGAGTTACGGCACAGTAAAAAGTTTGAAATGAGTCATTAGTCTGATTTCATAGCTTTGTGCCCATGATCTTGATATTTTTTGTCCTTGTTTTTACATTTACTACTTTCCCAAATGTCTGTAAAAAAAGATGACTTTTATGTTTTTATAGTATTGAGTCAGTGGATATTTATGAAGCACTTCTCATATTCTTAAAATAATAGGGGACTCCATATGAACTATAAGATATGGTGCATATTTTAAAGGACTTTAGAGAAGTCTCCATAGAGTATATGGAAAGCTGCTCTTTTTTTTTTTGAGATAGAACCTCAAGCTGTCCCCCTGGGTAGAGTGCCATGGCATCACAGCTCACAGCAACCTCCAACTGCCACCCTTGGTCTATAGAGTGCTGTGGCGTCAAAGCTTGTAACAACCTCAAACTCTTACTCTTAAGTGATTCTCTTGTCTCAGTTTCCTGAGTATTGGGACTACGGGTGCTTGCCACATTGCCTGGCTAGTTTTAGAGATTGTCACACTCTTGCTCAGGCTGGTCTGGAACTCCCAAACTCAGTTAATCCACCACCTTGACCTCCCACAATGCTAGGACTACAGTGTGAGGCAGGGCACTCAGCCTGCATCTTTTCTTCTTTTCAAAGAAGCTCTCTAGGAACGTTTGTTTTTCACTCACTTTTTCCTAGGGTTAGCTTGTAGGTTTAGCAAAACTGTGACTGAAGCTCGGTGCCTGTAGCTCAGTGATTATGGCTCAAACCCAGCCTGGACCTGCCAAACAACAATGACAATTAAAAAAAAAAAATAACTGGGCATTGTGGCAGGCACTGTAGTCCCAGCTACTTGGTAGGCTGAGGCAGGAGACTCACTTGAGCCCAGGAGTTGGAGGTTGCTGTGAGCTATGATGCCACAGTATTCTACCCAAGGGGGACAGCTTGAGGCTCTGTCTCAAAAAAAAAAAAGAAAAGGAAAGAAGGGTGGCACCTGTGGCTCAGTGCGTTCGAACCCGGCCCCGGCCAGACTGCAACAAAAAAATAGCTGGGTGTTGTGGTGGGCACTTATAGTCCCAGCTACTTGGAGACTTGCTTGAGCCCAGGAGTTGGACGTTGGTGTGAGCTTTGATGCCATGGCACTCTACCCAGGGTGACAGCTTGAGGCTCTGTCTCAAAAGAAAAAAGAAAATGCCTGTCTGCATAGAAAATGCAAGTCAAGTGAAGATGATAAAGATTACAGTTATATTAATTTTAATAGTGTATTATCATACGATTATAACATGGCAGTTACTTTGAAGGAAAATTACATATGACAGTAGTATTTCATGGAAGGAACTTTCTTACTTAATTATCAAATGGTCCTTGGAGTTACGGCACAGTAAAAAGTTTGAAATGAGTCATTAGTCTGATTTCATAGCTTTGTGCCCATGATCTTGAT
>NW_003856798.1:0-1438 GCF_000181295.1 Otolemur garnettii | reverse complement strand
GTCCAACCTTGCTGTCAATTCCTGTAGGTTGAGAGGGATTTGCTTTTGCTACAGCTTTTAGCTCTTTGCTATCCACTTTGGTCTCAGGTTACATACTTTGCTCATTTTTTAGATTAAAACACCAGAATGGGTCAGATGAGGTGGCTCACGCCTGTAATCCAAGCACTCTGGGAGGCCAAGGTGGGTAAATTGCCTGAGCTCAGGAGTTTGAGACTGTCCTGAGCCAGAACAAGACCTTGTCTCTTTAAAACAAACAAACAAACAAATAAAAAAGGCAGGCTCAGCGCCTGTAGCTCAGTGGTTAGGGCGCTGGCCACATACACCAGGGCTGGTGAGTTCGAACCTAGCCCAGGCCTGCTAATGACAACAATGAGAATTACAACAACAACAAAAGAAAAGACCCGAGCGTTGTGGCAGGTGCCTATAATCCCAGCTACTTGAGTGGCTGAGGCAAGAGACCTGCTTAAGCCCAAGAGTTGGAGGTTGCTGTGTGCTGTGACACCACGGCACTCTACCAAGAATAACAAAATAAGACTGTCTCAAAATAAAATAAAATAATAAAATTGCAAGAATGGAACTTTTTTTTTTTTTTTGAGACAGAGCCTCAAGCTGTTGCCCTGGGTAGAGTGCTGTGGTATCACAGCTCATAGCAGCCTCCAACTCCTAGGCTTAAGTGATTCTCTTGCCTTAGCCTCCCAAGTAACTGGGGCTACAGGTGCCCGCCACAACATCAGCTATTTTTTAGTTGTAGTTGTCATTGTTTGGCAGGCCCAGGCTGGATTCTAACCTGCCAGCTTTGGTGTATGTGGCTGGTGCCTTAGGCGCTTGAGCTATAGGTGCCAAGCCCCCCCCCACTTGAGATCTCCCTTCTCCTTTCCTCTCCTCCCCTTCTTCCCTTTCCCCCTGCTTTCCTGTGCCCTTTCTCTGTTCTATCATCACATTCTTTATCTCTCAGTGCTCTTAGTTGCAAACAACAGCCAGACTCTGGCCAATTTAAAAGGAAAAGGAGGCTCAGCGCCTGTAGCACAGTGGTTACAGTGCCAGCCACATACGCGGTTTCCCCAGCTTTTTTAGTATTGAATTTTTTTTTTTTTTTTTTTTTTTTTTCAGAAGCGGCTGTGGATAATCCTGGCACTGGACCACCAAACAGACACTATTAGTTCTTTTTGATGAATGTTTGGTTTTGGACTGTCCTTTTCAGAACTTAATCTTTATCCAACCGTTGTGCCAAATGCTTACTATTGTCAAAAACAGTCCATTTTTCAATACACATAACAACATGGTATAGAAGGGGTTCACCTTTATGTTGTAACAACAAAGAAGCAAGCTGCCAGACAGTTTCTCTGTTGAGGTTCATTTAATTCATGTGGAACCCATCTATCCAGATACTTTACCTTGCCAGTTTGTTTTAAATTGTCCAATATTGTTGGAATAGTAA
>NW_003856797.1:0-1438 GCF_000181295.1 Otolemur garnettii | reverse complement strand
CTGTGGTGGAGCAGACGGAGCGATCTCGGAAGCTGGCGGAGCAGGAGCTGATCGAGACCAGTGAGCGAGTGCAGCTGCTGCACTCCCAGGTGAGGAGGGCTGCCATGGGGAAACCTGCTGAGTGTGAGAGCCCAGGACATTTGTAGAAACCAGATGTTCTAAGTGAGTGTGTCTAACTGGGGTCACAAATCATTTCATCACTAGGGCCAACTCACATCTGTGAGTAGTGGCTGCTAGAACCACTATCTTGAGAAAGAGATTAAGACTTAAAAGTGAAGAATGTCATGATTGATTGGCGATGCCTGCCAAAGCTACAAATCTGGGAGTAGTGGAATGCATGCTGTTATTTGATATCCTTGATCTAAAAGACTACCTCCAGTTTGGTCTGTAAAGATCAAAGTTTGGTAGTTTAAAGAAGTATAACTGCACTGCTTGGACACTGGACAAATTCTGAATAGAACACCATTCTTCTGCAATCCCACCCACAATGCTTTCAGTTTTACTCTGCAATGACTTTTTGTGCCCATCTATTGCAGTGGCCTATGGACTTTTGTTCTGGTAATCTAATATGTGTGGGAATGATGTCATCTTCTGATCTTGTTCCCTCTTCTTCGCCCCACCATATTCTTGCTGTAACTATAGTCACTTCCGAATACTGTCCTAGTAAGAATGTTGTTTCCATTTTCCTTAGAATATTATCATACTTCAACCTAAACATGTTACTAAAAAGTTCAGGAGCAGAAGTGCAGATCTTTTGCTCTTTGAGGTCTTACTTCAGCGCTGAGTAATTATAGATACAATGTTTAGAACATAGCCATTTTCATAGGAAAAAAGGAAACAAGGAATATCCTAAAAGCAGAGCTTATTGTCTGCAAAAATGACCACCTTTAATTCCCTCTGGATAAAGGTGTGGAATCAGGTAACAAAGCAAAATATGTATTTGATTGTTTTCTCTATTCATTTCTAGAATACCAGCCTCATCAACCAGAAGAAGAAAATGGAGTTGGATCTGACCCAGCTCCAGTCAGAGGTGGAGGAGGCCGTGCAGGAGTGCAGGAATGCTGAAGAGAAGGCCAAGAAGGCCATCACAGATGTGAGTGACCATCCCTCTTCTCCTTTCCCTAAAACAAATAAGTTCCTGTGTCCAGGCAAGGCCACCATGCTGTAACACCAAGTTGACTTTGCAGTTCTGTAGGCTTGAGGGTCTGAGGGAACAAACACCCAGATGGGAGAGAAGAGACCTTTGGGGGAAAGAGACCAGGGTGGGCCCTTGTTCCTTGACACCTCTGCCCTGCCCACAGGCCGCCATGATGGCTGAGGAGCTGAAGAAGGAGCAGGACACGAGCGCCCACCTGGAGCGCATGAAGAAGAACATGGAGCAGACCATTAAGGACCTGCAGCACCGGCTGGACGAGGCCGAGCAGATCGCCCTCAAGGG
>NW_003856796.1:0-1438 GCF_000181295.1 Otolemur garnettii | reverse complement strand
ACAAGAAGAGTTTTGACTAATCTGGTTTCTGAAAGATTGCCCTTCTAGGCTGGCGCAGCCTGTGGTATCTGTCCATGGTGCTGATGTGTGCCTCTATTAACTTCATGTGTCAGCATGAAGTCAGGATCGCTGGGCTCATTTACCGGCCCCAGGTACCCAGCGTGCCATGGCTTCTGTCCATGGTTCTGATCATCATACTTACTTGACCCCTCAGACTGAGGGGTCTACATCAGAGTTTATAACTCTTAGTCACATGCTGTGTGTACAGAGACTCAAGAAGATGCTCCCGCTGGATGCAGCATCAGAGATCTTCAGGGGTCCTGCAGTGTCCAAATCAGGCAACAGTGAGACCAAGCTCTGGTGACAGATGGCCTGAAAAACTTGGGGCACAAGGCCAGTCATTAGTAGATATGTCCAAGTCCCTGGGGAGAAGTCTGGCAAGATCAAGGCAGGGTATCAGGGCCACTGCCAACTGGGAAGAGCTCTAGCCTTGGAGAATAAGACAGAAGAACAGGGAAGCCTGCCATGTGGACCTGGTACAGTTAGAGGTAATGGAAGAGGCCATAACCTGGCAGGCACAAGAACGCCTAGCACACTCTCCAGATACCATGTGCCTACCTTAGGATAGAACCTCTAAATCAAGATGGACCTTGGTGGTCCAATAAATCTGGCTGTCTTGCTGCAACTTGACTGTTTACTCCCCCAAAGGCAATGGGGACAGCTCTTGCTGTCACTTATATGGAACATTCAAATGATGAAAAGAGAGGTAAAAGTGAGATCAACCAGAGAGGGCTTCCCCAAGTGAGTACCTCCTGAAGAGAGTGGAGAGTCAATTTCCAACCAACATTTTTAGTTTCTACTATATGTCAAAGACTGCGAAGTACTTTTATATACACTTCTTTATTTAATTCAAACAGTAATGAAATGGAAGCTATTTTAATTTCATTCACATAAGGGAATTAGAACCCAGAGGGGAGAATGACTTGCCCAAGGTCACATGGTCAGTATGTGGCACAGACTTTGCTTTCTTCACCTCATTATATAAGCTCCAAGTTGAACCCTGCACCCACTCGCTCACGCTGGACCCTCCAAGCAGGCAGTGCCTTTCTGAAAGGCCACCTCTTCTACCAGCTTCACTTAGCATGGCTGAGTGAGGTGAGTACCATCCATGCCCCCTCCTTGGGTCAGCAGCAGGTAGATGAGCTCTGGATACTCATTAGGCCTGGGGTTTGGAGGAGATCTAGAGACTTCAGGTGGAAGGGAGGGGGAGAGAACCTCTTTGGAAGGATGAAGCTAGTGGAAATGGGGTTGGGAGAGGATTGGCTTCCTGCTGTTCTCAGAACGATTCTCACCTGCCAATCGATGGCTGTCGACTCACGCAAGTGCTAATCAGCTCCATTGACACACGCAGGCTAGGGCTACAATCCATTTTCACATG
>NW_003856795.1:0-1438 GCF_000181295.1 Otolemur garnettii | reverse complement strand
ATCAAGATCATGGGCACAAAGCTATGAAATCAGACTAATGACTCATTTCAAACTTTTTACTGTGCCGTAACTCCAAGGACCATTTGATAATTAAGTAAGAAAGTTCCTTCCATGAAATACTACTGTCATATGTAATTTTCCTTCAAAGTAACTGCCATGTTATAATCGTATGATAATACACTATTAAAATTAATATAACTGTAATCTTTATCATCTTCACTTGACTTGCATTTTCTATGCAGACAGGCATTTTCTTTTTTCTTTTGAGACAGAGCCTCAAGCTGTCACCCTGGGTAGAGTGCCATGGCATCAAAGCTCACACCAACGTCCAACTCCTGGGCTCAAGCAAGTCTCCAAGTAGCTGGGACTATAAGTGCCCACCACAACACCCAGCTATTTTTTTGTTGCAGTCTGGCCGGGGCCGGGTTCGAACGCACTGAGCCACAGGTGCCACCCTTCTTTCCTTTTCTTTTTTTTTTTTGAGACAGAGCCTCAAGCTGTCCCCCTTGGGTAGAATACTGTGGCATCATAGCTCACAGCAACCTCCAACTCCTGGGCTCAAGTGAGTCTCCTGCCTCAGCCTACCAAGTAGCTGGGACTACAGTGCCTGCCACAATGCCCAGTTATTTTTTTTTTTTAATTGTCATTGTTGTTTGGCAGGTCCAGGCTGGGTTTGAGCCATAATCACTGAGCTACAGGCACCGAGCTTCAGTCACAGTTTTGCTAAACCTACAAGCTAACCCTAGGAAAAAGTGAGTGAAAAACAAACGTTCCTAGAGAGCTTCTTTGAAAAGAAGAAAAGATGCAGGCTGAGTGCCCTGCCTCACACTGTAGTCCTAGCATTGTGGGAGGTCAAGGTGGTGGATTAACTGAGTTTGGGAGTTCCAGACCAGCCTGAGCAAGAGTGTGACAATCTCTAAAACTAGCCAGGCAATGTGGCAAGCACCCGTAGTCCCAATACTCAGGAAACTGAGACAAGAGAATCACTTAAGAGTAAGAGTTTGAGGTTGTTACAAGCTTTGACGCCACAGCACTCTATAGACCAAGGGTGGCAGTTGGAGGTTGCTGTGAGCTGTGATGCCATGGCACTCTACCCAGGGGGACAGCTTGAGGTTCTATCTCAAAAAAAAAAAGAGCAGCTTTCCATATACTCTATGGAGACTTCTCTAAAGTCCTTTAAAATATGCACCATATCTTATAGTTCATATGGAGTCCCCTATTATTTTAAGAATATGAGAAGTGCTTCATAAATATCCACTGACTCAATACTATAAAAACATAAAAGTCATCTTTTTTTACAGACATTTGGGAAAGTAGTAAATGTAAAAACAAGGACAAAAAATATCAAGATCATGGGCACAAAGCTATGAAATCAGACTAATGACTCATTTCAAACTTTTTACTGTGCCGTAACTCCAAGGACCATTTGATAATTAAG
>NW_003856794.1:0-1438 GCF_000181295.1 Otolemur garnettii | reverse complement strand
AGCAGGCCTGTGGGTGGGCTAGTGGGCAGAGTGGTATGTAATCTACAGTGCCGAATGCCACCACCACCACCAGCACCAGCACCACCACCATCACCACGTTTACAGCACCTGTCAACCCGGAAAAGACTGAAGATTCCTCCATGCTGACTAATTTTCACTCTGGTGACAGGTAAGCCTATTCTGATGCTGCTGTTCCCTGTGGCCCACGTGGTCCAAATCCCTCTGGGAGGGGAACGCTTTGAAATGTTGGGTTCCAGCCAGAGCTCAGCCCTGAACCTGCAGGCTCCTGTGTGAGGGTGATGATGATGATGATGCTGGGGGCTCTTCCCATTTGTTCTCAGGCCACACTGTGTCCTTTCAGCCCTCACAGTCCTTTATCTGGGCACTCAGCGCAGTTTGTAGGTCAGTTGGTTCATTCATTCATCATTCATTCACTGCCTCTTTACTGAGTTAACCTCTGCATGGCAGGCTCTGTGCTGAGCTCTGTCCCCTGTGGAGTTCAGGGCACAGAGCAGGAGACAGATGAGTGGCTGTCAGTGAGGAGAGTGTGGCTAGTGTGAGTGTTGGCATGGGGTCATGGGGCTGCAGGGATGATTTTTGGCCCATGTTTTGGGAGGACAAGGAGCATTTGGGGAAGTTCTCTTTCCCTACCTGTTCCTCTGATTACTGCTGTGGCAGGAAAACAGTGAGACTGATGGTTCCTTTGTCTCCAGGGTACCTGGCAGCCCACAGAGGGCTTTCCTGCCCATTATTTCTTTTCTCCTCCTCCTCCTCCTCCTTCTTCTTTTTTGAGACAGAGTCTTACCATGTCGCCCTGGGTAGAATGCTATGGCATTACAGCTCACAGCAACCTCAAGCTCCTGGGCTCGAGTGATTCTCTTGCTTCAGCCTCCCAAGTAGCTGGGTCTGCAGGTGCCTGCCACAACACCCAGCCATTTTTTTGTTTCCTGCCCATTATTTCATTTTCTTTGATCCTGCCTAGGACCACATGTGGAGGAATGGGCAGACACGAATGTTCCCATTTTACAGAATAAGAAACTGAGCCTCAGTCTCTTTCTCAGTGAGGGGTGGCTCTGGAGCTTGGGCGGAAATCTCTGGACTGTATGTCCAGAGCTCTGTTCATGCCTTCTAGAGCCCTGCCCAGCCACCTGCAGTCAAAGGGGCTTTCCAGAAGTGGAGAAGTTCCCTTTCATTTCCTCCTTTCACTTTCCTTGGCCCTCTTGACTTTGTTTTGAGATCAGTCAAGGTATCCTACTGCTGGGACTTTGCCACAGATCCCCCAAACATTCTACCACTGGAGACCCCTTCTATTCTCCTCTCCCATTTGTTCTTTGTTTTGAAAGTTTTTTTTTTTAAATCAAACTGCTTTTTTATAAGTAATAGCTAAGGCATTTCCTTATTTTATTAATCAAAGCCAGATATAAGTACCAATTAGGGC
>NW_003856793.1:0-1438 GCF_000181295.1 Otolemur garnettii | reverse complement strand
CTCTGCACAGCTGCTCAGTGTCTGGCAGTGGATGGGCCCTGGGCTGGGCCCGGCTGGCCGCAAGCACATCGTGTGTGCGCTTCTCTGCACACCAGTCCCTGGGACACTCCTCTGCCACCTCCCGCTACACTGGGCCGACCCAGGAGGAGACGGTGCCCAGCCACCTCTGTGGGCCCTGCACTTGCGGGGCCCCCCTCCCTGGGGCCTCCCTGCCAATACCCATCCTGTTCCCACAGATGCAGATGCGCTTCCACGGCATCTGGGCTTCCTGGCCGCTCCTGGACAGCAGCCTGGAGGACGTGCTCACCACAGGTTTCTGAGCAGCTGGGTGAGACCACCTTCTGCGTGGACGCGCTGACCACCATGGCTCCCACGCCGGGTCAGGAGAGCACATCGAGGCCCATTTTTATAGCACGTGTCTGAGCTCTGGCAGCTGTTCACAGTGGAGGGTGGTGCAACTCGAGCCAAGAACCACAAGCTGGAGGCGGAGCCCGCCTGGGACCCTGTCCCAAACGTGATTTCTCCTTCTGAAAGTTTTCCCTCCCACTGGAAACCGTTCCTGGAGGGAAGTCTTTGCCTCCTGGACCTGGCCCTCCTCCTCATTTTCTTCATTTAGTTGAGACCTGGGTTGTCTCTAATCCCACAGGTACTGCAGTCTCGGGCTCTGGAAAATGTCTCTCTCCACCTACCCTCTCCTGGTCTCTGGAGAGAGCTTTCCAGAATACACCCTCCAAGTCTCTGTGCATCTCCCTGTGAACAACGCAACGTTGGCCAGACATACACCCTGGTCCCTTATCGATGAGTTTCTGCCCCCGTAGGAAGAGAGTCCCTTAAGCCTCAGGGAGAGTCAGGACCCCGAGGCCGTCCTGAGCTGTGATCTGGGCAGACCAGCCTACCGTGTGGAGGCGCCTCTGCAATGCTCCGTCTGCCTCTGCGGGAGTGTCCAAGGATCAGTCCTCAGTGCCCCTGCAGCTCAGCTGTCCACTTCCTTGTTTATGCTGAACCCCTTGTCTTGTTTTGGGGTTTTTAGTTCTCTGGAGACAGTTGAAGGTGGGAACGCCCACGGATTTGCTGTCCCATCCGTCTCACATTCCCTGCAGGTCAGCAGGTGCCTTCCTGGGAGCTAGCAGCAAAGCGTCGCATCGCTGTGGGGTCCCAGCTCACTTTTCTCACCTGGTCCCAGCAGGGCACAGGAAGGCTATTCAGTATTATTTTAAAATATTTTTTGTTTTTTTAAAGAAATATTTGAAATAAATACCCAGAGAAAAGAATAGGACATTTTATTCTAAACTCAAATTATGTAATTTGAAACATTTTCCTGTTTCAGTGGAGCATTTGTAGTCTTTCCCATGCATCTGACACCATTAGCAGATAATGACCGTCCTTTGTAACGTCCCCCAGAGAAAGAGCTGCTTGTCTGCCATGGAATGTCAAGTTC
>NW_003856792.1:0-1439 GCF_000181295.1 Otolemur garnettii | reverse complement strand
GGGCTGAGTACATTGGATACTTTTTCTTCCATTCTTGAGATACTTTGCTAAGAAGAATATGTTCCAGCTCCATCCATGTAAACATTAAAGAGGTAAAGTCTCCATCATTTTTAAGGTTGCATAATATTTTATGGTGTACACATACCACAATTTATTTATTTTTTTATTAAATCATAGCAGTGTACATTAATACTATCATGGGGTACAGTGTATTATTTCTGTATACAATTTGAAATACTTTCATCCAACTGGTTAACATAGCCTTCATGTCTTTTTCTTAGTTATTGTGTTAAGACATTTATATTCCACAATTAGAGAGATTCACATATACTCTTATAGCATGAACCATAGGCGTGATCCCGCCAATCACCCTCCCTCCACCCACCCTCCACCCTCCTCTCCTATCCCCTCTCCCCATATTCCTGGGCTAAAATTGGGTTATAGCTTTCCTATGAAAGCTATAAATTAGTTTCATATTAGGGCTGAGTACATTGGATACTTTTTCTTCCATTCTTGGGATACTTTGCTAAGAATAATATTTTCCAGCTCCATCCATGTAAACATGAAGGCAGTGAAGTCTCCATCTTTCTTAATGGCTGCATAGTATTCCATGGTGTACATATACCACAATTTATTGATCCATTCGTGGATCAATGGGCTCTTGGGCTTCTTCCATGACCTAGCAATTATGAATTGGGCTGCAATGAACATTCTGATACAAATATCTTTATTGTAGTGTGATTTTGGGTCTTCTGGATATATACCTAATAGAGGAATTATAGGATCAAATGGCAGGTCTAATTTAGTTCTTTAAGTGTTCTCCAGATGTCTTTCCAAAAGGAACGTATTAGTTTGCAATCCTACCAGCAGTGTAGAAGTGTTCTTTTTTTCTCCACAACCACGGCAGCATCTGTGATTTTGTGATATGGGCTAATCTTACTGGTGTTAGATTATATCTCAAAGTAGTTTTGATTTGCATTTCTCTGATAATTAAGGATGGTGAGTATTTATTCATATATCTGTAGGCCATGTGCCTGTCTTCTTCAGAGAGGTTTCTCTTCAAGTCCCTTGCCCACCCTGAGAGGGGATCACTTGTTCTCTTCTTGCTAATACGTTTGAGTTCTCTGTGGATTCTGGTTATTAATCCTTTGTCAGAGACATAGCCAGCTAATATCTTCTCCCATTCTGAGGTCTGTCTGCTTGCTTTACTTACTATGCTTTTGCCTGTGCAGAAGCTTTTTAATTTGATGAGGTCCCAGTAGTGTATTTTTGATGTTGCTTCAGTTGCCCAGGGGGTCCTCTTCATAAAATTTTCGCCCAGGCCAATTTCTTCAAGTGTTTTCCCTACACTTTCTCCTAGTATTTTTATAGTTTCATGTCTTGAGTTTAAATCTTTAATCCAGTGAGAGTCAATCTTAGTTAGTGGTGAAAGGTGTGGA
>NW_003856791.1:0-1439 GCF_000181295.1 Otolemur garnettii | reverse complement strand
AGAGCCAGAGTCTCTTCTCTTCTGAAACAGTTTTTCACAATCTTCAAGGGGAGCTGGGAGAAGTAGAGGGAAGTTGAATTTTTCAGTTATATTCTCTTCTTGGTAAAATATTGACTGTTCCTGGAAAAACACCCTCACCTAATTTCTCCTCAAGAGGTGGTTGAGGATAAGGTAAAAAATGTATTTCAAAAATTATTTTGTATAGTATTACCAACACATTACTCCTAGGTCTCCTCTTAGGAGACCAATTCCCACACATGAAACACTACAATCTACCTAGGGAGCAATTTCCTAGGCATGAATGACCCTCCTAAGTTGTAGACACAGGACCAACTTCTAGCCCTCCATTTCTAGGAGCAAATGCTACACAGAGTGGGTATCATATCTATCATTACTGCTACCTTTTCTTTTAGGAGTGTAGGCTCCAAATATTTAAGCCAGGAGTCTTAAATTAAAATGCCTGTAGAACCAGGAACCTGTTATAAATGATTGAAACATGTGAAGAAGGCACATGGCCACATGCCTGTGTTGTCACAGCACCTGTCATGTATCAGTTTTATGTTGTTGTATAACTAAGCAATCCTAAATCTTACTAGCTCATAAAACCACCATGTACTTGAATCACAAATCTGAAGTTTGGAAATTAGGACTGGGTTTCACTAAATGGTTCTTACTATCTTGGCTGGTCCTGTCTGATCTTGGCCAGAGTCATTCATGCATTTACAGTTTTAGCCGGCGGTTGGGTTGGGGGTGACTGGTATGTTTTGGCCTCAGCTGGGTTGACTGACATCACTTTCTATGAGCTATCTCACTCTTCAGCCAGATTTGTTCACATTTTGGTAGTCGTACAGGGTGACCATAACGTTTGCTGCAATTTATTATTTATTTATTTATTTTTAGAGACAGAGTCTCACTGTGTCGTCCTCAATAGAGTGCAGTGGCGTCACAGCTCACAGCAACCTCCAACACTTGGGCTTAAGCAATTCTCTTGCCTCAGCCTGCTGAGTAGCTGACACGACTGGCGCCGAACACAATACCCAGCTATTTTTTGGTTGCAGTTGCCTCTGCTGTTTTAGCTGGCTGGGGTTGGGTTTGAACCTGCCACCCTTGGGATATGGTGCGGGCACCCTACCCACCGAGCCACAGTCGCTGTCCTCGCATGCAATTTAAAATAGTGGGCACTCTATATAGTCAGAAAGTAAGAGAGAAAACTTTAATAGACAGTTAATTTTAAAGTCACTGCTTGGATCATATTTACTGTTGTCCTGCTGGCAAAGCAGATCAAATGGCCAAACCCCAAGTTACAGTGGTAGGAAATTGACTAAGTGGATACAGTGAAGCATAAACAAATGAGAGGACATTACTGCAATAATATACCACACAAGTTCCATGTTCTAGTATTAAAAGAAGCTGAAACACGTGTGTATATGTGTGTGTAT
>NW_003856790.1:0-1440 GCF_000181295.1 Otolemur garnettii | reverse complement strand
GAACCCGCCACCTTAGGTGTATGTGGCTGGCGCCTTAGCCGCTTGAGCCACAGGCGCCGAGCCAGTTCCAATATTTGACAAAACCCACTACGTGGGAATACTGTTTTCATCTAGGAAAAGTCTACATAGGCCGACACCAAAAAAAATCTATTGATTTTTGCTTTTGGACTGGAATTATGTTAACTCTTTGTGGTCCACATAGCTCATGCTAATTAAAAGGTCTGAACATCGGGCAATATGTCCTTTATTAATAAAAATGGAAAAATGACTACTTTATAAATGTAGTTTGCTTCAGAGATAACATCTTTCTAGTCCTAGGGTCCCTTGGATGGGAAATCAATAAAACGGCTCTCAAAGTTGCAGATATTAGAAACCACTGCTCACACACAGCCAAACCCTTCTTCATAGAAATGGGTAAGCAAAAGACTTGAGAGGGCAAGGGACCGGCCCAAGGTCACATAGTCTGAATAAATTATAGGGTTAGGATTCTAATGCAGGTTTCCTGGCCCCTGAGCCAGGTTCTTTCTCAATCCCCATGAGTGAGAAGTTCCTAGTCTCTTTTTCTTCCTCTCTTCCGGAAATTTCATGAATCTTTATTCAGACTCACAGGAAAAAAAGTTTCAGTAACATTTGCCAAAGGTTATTGGATATTGTGAATATAGTGCATTTAATAACAATTATTTATTCTTTGGTAAGCTCCACACTTAATAGTAACTTAAAAATGTTTGTTATTTTTCCACAGAGCACATTAAATTATACTCTTAAAAACAGAGCCCAGTGTGGTGGCTCATGCCTGTAATCCCTGCAGCTCAGGAGGCTGAGGCCAGACTCTTGGTTGAGACCAAGATTTTGAGGCCGTGAGTATGATCACAGTCTAGGTGACAAATCAAGACCTCATCTCTTAAAAAAAAAGCAGAGCATCGGCTCGGCGCCTGTGGCTCAAGTGGCTAAGGCGCCAGCCACATACACCTAAGGTGGCAGGTTCGAATCCCCAGCCCGGGCCTGCCAAACAACAATAATGGCTGCAACCAAAAAATGGCCAGGCGTTGTGGCGGGTGCCTGTAGTCCCAGCTACTTGGGAGGCTGAGGCAGGAGACTCGCTTGAGCCCAGGAATTGGAGGTTGTTGTGAGCTGTGATGCCATGGCACTCTACCCAGGGGGATAGCTTGAGGCTCCGTCTCAAGAAAAAAAGGGAAAGTGATAACAGAGATATTAGTTGTATTTGAATCTAGAAGAACTGTGGCAGATTGGTGACCAGACAGAGACCTATCAGCAAATAGAAAATAAATATTTCAATGATGTTGCTTTCATTAAGAACATACTGACTGTAAGAGGCATTATGAATATAAGTACATTAGAAAAATAATTCACGTGGCTTGGTGCCTGTGGCTCAAGTGGCTAAGGCACCAGCCACATACACCTAAGGTGGCAGGTTCAAAT
>NW_003856789.1:0-1440 GCF_000181295.1 Otolemur garnettii | reverse complement strand
TTTTATATGGTGAATTACATTTATAGATGTGCATATGTTAGACCAACCTTATATCTTTGGGATAAAGCCTATTTGGTCATGATGAATTATTTTTTGGATGTGCAGTTGAATTCTGTTTGCTAAGAATTTATTGAGAATTTTTGCATCTATATTCATTAGAGAAATGGGTCTATAGTTTTCTTTCTTTGTTTTGTCTTTCTTGGCTTTGGCATCAAGGTAATATTTGCTTCGTAGAATTAGTTGTAGAGGACTCATTGTCAATGTTGCTGAACAGTTTCTGGAATATAGATATTAGTTCTTTGAACATTTGGTAGAATTCTGGTGTGAAATTGTCTGGTCTAGGACTGGTTTTCTTGAAGATTTTTATTGTTGCTTCAATTCTGGTGATTGATATTGGTTGATTTAGGAATTCTGTTTCTTTCTGGTTGAGCACAGAGAGGTAGTATAATTCTAAAACTTTGTTCTTTTTCTCCACTCCACATTTTCAAATATACAGGCATAGAGATTTTTATAGTAGTCAGTGATAATGTTTTGTATTTCTATGATATTTGTTGTTATTTCACCTTTTAAATTTTTGATTGAGTTTATTAGAGACCCTTTTGTGTTTCTGGTTAGTCTGGACAAGGGGTTATAATCTTATCTTTATAAGGAACCAACTTTTTGCTTCATATATCTTCTGTCTGGTTCTTTTATTCTCAATTTCATTTAGTTCTGATCTAATCTTGGTTATTTCTTTTCTTCTTTTTGGTTTGTGATTGGTTTATTCTTCCTTTTCTAGTTCCTTGAAACAATTCATTAGATTGTTGATTTGTGATCTTTCTAATTTCTGGATGTGGCCATTTGAGGCAATGAGTTTCCTTCAGTCATAAATATTCTTAACTTTTCCCATAGATAACATTACCCTTGTGGTGAAACCTAAGCTAATTTTTGAGATATCTTCTAGCCCCTGCACTCTGGTGGAATAGCTGACTGTCCCCCAGGCCCCCTGAGCAGTGACCCATACCAAGGAACCAACTCAACTGGTACTGTGACTCCCACCTAAGAACTGACTCAGCAAAAAGGACTATTTTTATATCCTTGTGTTCCTCCTAGAACCCACTCAATTGGCAGACTCAATTTCCTAACCCCCCACCAAGCTATCCTTAAAAATCCTTTCTTAAAAATTTTTGGGGAGATGGATTTGAGAAGTTCCTCCCATCTCTTCCCATCTCGCATGGCTGCTGTGATATTAATCTCTTTCTCTGCTTTACAGCAGCAGGCAGAGAACCTTGTTGGGCTATAACAATAGATACAGACCTGACTTCAAATGTTGACTCAGCACCTCCCAAGTGACAATAGGTGAACTTAACCCTGGTGAACTTCATATTTCTCATTTATGAATTGAGAGGAATAATAATAAATTGAGGGAGTTAGAGTAAATGAATGAAGTAATGGAAAAGC
>NW_003856788.1:0-1440 GCF_000181295.1 Otolemur garnettii | reverse complement strand
ATTTGAACCTGCCACCTTAGGTGTATGTGGCTGGTGCCTTAGCCACTTGAGCCACAGGCACCAAGCCACGTGAATTATTTTTCTAATGTACTTATATTCATAATGCCTCTTACAGTCAGTATGTTCTTAATGAAAGCAACATCATTGAAATATTTATTTTCTATTTGCTGATAGGTCTCTGTCTGGTCACCAATCTGCCACAGTTCTTCTAGATTCAAATACAACTAATATCTCTGTTATCACTTTCCCTTTTTTTCTTGAGACGGAGCCTCAAGCTATCCCCCTGGGTAGAGTGCCATGGCATCACAGCTCACAACAACCTCCAATTCCTGGGCTCAAGCGAGTCTCCTGCCTCAGCCTCCCAAGTAGCTGGGACTACAGGCACCCGCCACAACGCCTGGCCATTTTTTGGTTGCAGCCATTATTGTTGTTTGGCAGGCCCGGGCTGGGGATTCGAACCTGCCACCTTAGGTGTATGTGGCTGGCGCCTTAGCCACTTGAGCCACAGGCGCCGAGCCGATGCTCTGCTTTTTTTTTAAGAGATGAGGTCTTGATTTGTCACCTAGACTGTGATCATACTCACGGCCTCAAAATCTTGGTCTCAACCAAGAGTCTGGCCTCAGCCTCCTGAGCTGCAGGGATTACAGGCATGAGCCACCACACTGGGCTCTGTTTTTAAGAGTATAATTTAATGTGCTCTGTGGAAAAATAACAAACATTTTTAAGTTACTATTAAGTGTGGAGCTTACCAAAGAATAAATAATTGTTATTAAATGCACTATATTCACAATATCCAATAACCTTTGGCAAATGTTACTGAAACTTTTTTTCCTGTGAGTCTGAATAAAGATTCATGAAATTTCCGGAAGAGAGGAAGAAAAAGAGACTAGGAACTTCTCACTCATGGGGATTGAGAAAGAACCTGGCTCAGGGGCCAGGAAACCTGCATTAGAATCCTAACCCTATAATTTATTCAGACTATGTGACCTTGGGCCGGTCCCTTGCCCTCTCAAGTCTTTTGCTTACCCATTTCTATGAAGAAGGGTTTGGCTGTGTGTGAGCAGTGGTTTCTAATATCTGCAACTTTGAGAGCCGTTTTATTGATTTCCCATCCAAGGGACCCTAGGACTAGAAAGATGTTATCTCTGAAGCAAACTACATTTATAAAGTAGTCATTTTTCCATTTTTATTAATAAAGGACATATTGCCCGATGTTCAGACCTTTTAATTAGCATGAGCTATGTGGACCACAAAGAGTTAACATAATTCCAGTCCAAAAGCAAAAATCAATAGATTTTTTTTGGTGTCGGCCTATGTAGACTTTTCCTAGATGAAAACAGTATTCCCACGTAGTGGGTTTTGTCAAATATTGGAACTGGCTCGGCGCCTGTGGCTCAAGCGGCTAAGGCGCCAGCCACATACACCTAAGGTGGCGGGTTC
>NW_003856787.1:0-1440 GCF_000181295.1 Otolemur garnettii | reverse complement strand
TGAGGCAAAAGAATGTCTTAAGCCCAGGAATTTGCTGTGAGGCCACGGCACTCTGTACCAGGGGCAACAAAGTGAGACTGTCTCAAAAAAAAAAAAGAGAAAGAAACTCAGTTGAGGCTGGGTACAGTGGTTCGCACATATTCCTATCACTCTGGGAGGTGGAGGGAGGATCACTTGAGCTCAGAAGTTTAAAACCCTGAGCAAGAGTAAGACCCTGTCTCTACAGAAAAAAAAGAAAAAAATTAGCTGAGCATGGTGATGCATGACTACAGTCCCAGTTACTTGGGAAACTGAGGCAGGATTGCTTGAGTCCAGGAGTTTGAGGTTGCTGTGAGCTATGATGATACCACTGCATTCTAGCCCAGCAACAAAGTAAGACTCTTTCTCCCCAAAAAAGAAACTCAGTTGAGTACTGGTCCCACTAAAAAGGTGTAAGTTGAAACCTGGGGCAGCACCTGTGGCTTAGCTGGTAGGGCGCTGGCCCCTATACCGACGGTGGTGAGTTCAAACCGTTCAAACCCAGCCCCAGCCAAACTGTAACAAAAAAAATAGCTGGGCATTGTGGATGCCTGTAGTCCCAGTTACTTGGGAGGCTGAGGCAAGAGAATTGCCTAAGCCCAGGAGTTGGAGGTTGCTGTGAGCTGTGTGACGCCATGGCACTAGGCAGGAGAATCGCCTAAGCCCAGGAGTTGGAGGTTGCTGGAGCAACTCCGCTGCACTCTACCAAGGGCGAAAAAGTGAGACTCTGTCTCTACAAAAAAAAAAAACCAAGGCTCCCTAGCAAAGGCATCTTAGCTGCAACAAAATGCTGAAAACAATGACCCATTCACTTAGTAATTCCTAACCTCCAGACTGAATCTAACCCTTCGGGCACCTTTGTGGGGGCTGCCCAGGCCTACCAGCCTCCATGTGGCGGCAGCTCTGCTGCAAGCTCTGCACCTTGGCAGTGAGGGCCACAATCTTGGCATCAAGGCATTGCAGGTCAGCATCACTCACCATATCAAATTGGTTCTGCCAGAGATAAGATGAAAAATATAAGTGAAGTGATGTGGGGCACAAAGATGGAGGACACACATACGGGAAGGCAATACTGAGAGATTCTCAAGAACCTGGCATTCCCCTAAACCTTCAAGATGGCCTGGGGAAATACTGGGAATGTACTTTTAGGAAATTTAGTTGAAGGCTGGGCATGGTGGCTCACGCCTGTAATCCCAACACTTGGGAGGCCAAGGCAGGTGGATTGTTTGAGCTCATAGGTGCACAACTAGCCTGAGCCAGAGGGAGACCTGGTCTAAAATAGCCAGGTATTGTGGTGAGTGTCTATTGTCTCAGCTACTTGGGAGGCTGAGGCAAAAGAATGTCTTAAGCCCAGGAATTTGCTGTGAGGCCACGGCACTCTGTACCAGGGGCAACAAAGTGAGACTGTCTCAAAAAAAAAAA
>NW_003856786.1:0-1440 GCF_000181295.1 Otolemur garnettii | reverse complement strand
AGCAGGCCTGTGGGTGGGCTAGTGGGCAGAGTGGTATGTAATCTACAGTGCCGAATGCCACCACCACCACCAGCACCAGCACCACCACCATCACCACGTTTACAGCACCTGTCAACCCGGAAAAGACTGAAGATTCCTCCATGCTGACTAATTTTCACTCTGGTGACAGGTAAGCCTATTCTGATGCTGCTGTTCCCTGTGGCCCACGTGGTCCAAATCCCTCTGGGAGGGGAACGCTTTGAAATGTTGGGTTCCAGCCAGAGCTCAGCCCTGAACCTGCAGGCTCCTGTGTGAGGGTGATGATGATGATGATGCTGGGGGCTCTTCCCATTTGTTCTCAGGCCACACTGTGTCCTTTCAGCCCTCACAGTCCTTTATCTGGGCACTCAGCGCAGTTTGTAGGTCAGTTGGTTCATTCATTCATCATTCATTCACTGCCTCTTTACTGAGTTAACCTCTGCATGGCAGGCTCTGTGCTGAGCTCTGTCCCCTGTGGAGTTCAGGGCACAGAGCAGGAGACAGATGAGTGGCTGTCAGTGAGGAGAGTGTGGCTAGTGTGAGTGTTGGCATGGGGTCATGGGGCTGCAGGGATGATTTTTGGCCCATGTTTTGGGAGGACAAGGAGCATTTGGGGAAGTTCTCTTTCCCTACCTGTTCCTCTGATTACTGCTGTGGCAGGAAAACAGTGAGACTGATGGTTCCTTTGTCTCCAGGGTACCTGGCAGCCCACAGAGGGCTTTCCTGCCCATTATTTCTTTTCTCCTCCTCCTCCTCCTCCTTCTTCTTTTTTGAGACAGAGTCTTACCATGTCGCCCTGGGTAGAATGCTATGGCATTACAGCTCACAGCAACCTCAAGCTCCTGGGCTCGAGTGATTCTCTTGCTTCAGCCTCCCAAGTAGCTGGGTCTGCAGGTGCCTGCCACAACACCCAGCCATTTTTTTGTTTCCTGCCCATTATTTCATTTTCTTTGATCCTGCCTAGGACCACATGTGGAGGAATGGGCAGACACGAATGTTCCCATTTTACAGAATAAGAAACTGAGCCTCAGTCTCTTTCTCAGTGAGGGGTGGCTCTGGAGCTTGGGCGGAAATCTCTGGACTGTATGTCCAGAGCTCTGTTCATGCCTTCTAGAGCCCTGCCCAGCCACCTGCAGTCAAAGGGGCTTTCCAGAAGTGGAGAAGTTCCCTTTCATTTCCTCCTTTCACTTTCCTTGGCCCTCTTGACTTTGTTTTGAGATCAGTCAAGGTATCCTACTGCTGGGACTTTGCCACAGATCCCCCAAACATTCTACCACTGGAGACCCCTTCTATTCTCCTCTCCCATTTGTTCTTTGTTTTGAAAGTTTTTTTTTTTTTAAATCAAACTGCTTTTTTATAAGTAATAGCTAAGGCATTTCCTTATTTTATTAATCAAAGCCAGATATAAGTACCAATTAGGGC
>NW_003856785.1:0-1441 GCF_000181295.1 Otolemur garnettii | reverse complement strand
GCCTCCCAAGTAGCTGGGACTACAGGCGCCCACCACAACCAGCTATTTTTTGGTTGCAGCCGTCATTGTTGTTTTGGCGGGTCGGGCTGGGGATTCGAACCCGCCACCTTAGGTGTACGTGGCTGGCGCCTTTGCCGGTTGAGCTATAGGCGCCGAGCCACCCTAAGTATATTTCACTATCACTACCAACCATCTGAAGAACTTTTCCACCTTCCCAAACTCAAACTCTGTCCCCATTAAACAGTAACTCTCCATTCCCACCTTCCCCACTCCCCTGACGGCCACTATTTTGCTTTCCAACTTTACCAATCTCACTACCTTAGAATAGTTTCTGTGTCAAAGGGCACTGAGGAGAGAGTGAAAAGATGCCCTAGAGATGGGAGGAAGTAGCAAATTATAGATATATCTGGTGAGGGTCTAGTATACAGAGTATGTAAAGAACGCTTACATTTCCAGGCAACAACAAGAAAAATGACATAAATCCATAAAGGATTTCTCCAAAAAAGACATCCAAATGGCCAATGGTCACACCACGGGTCACCACCATTAGTCACTAGGGAAATGCAAATCCATATCACCAATAACAGTTCACCTAAACTGCCATGTCTACAATTTTTAAGCAAGAAAAAAACAATAGTTGCCGTTGAGAATGTGGAGAAATTGGAAACCTTGTCCATTGCTGGTGGGAGCTTAAAGAAGTATAGACATGGTGGACAGCAGGCCGGTGGTTCCTGCAAAAGTTAAACACATAATTACCACATGACAAAGGCATTGCACTCCCAGTTATATACCTCAAGGCATTAGAAAGAGGTTATCCAAAATATGTGAGCATGGATGTCCATTAGCATCCCTGTTCCCAACAGCAATAGACGGAAGAAACCCAAGTATTGAGGTTAGTGGCTGCAGGGGACTGTGGGGATGAGTATTAGGAGTGACTGCTTAATGGGCACAGGGCTTCCTTTGAGACAGATGAAAATGTGAGAGAGGGAGGTGATGCTGGCACAATGTTCTGAACTTGCTGAGTGCTGCTGAGTGATAGGCATTCAATGCTCATTTCATGTTATTTGAATTGTGCTTCAATAAACAATTTTTAACTTAAGAAACATAAAAGTTGTTAGACCAATGTGGGGAAAGCATCAAGTATTTTTAAAGAAAACGTAAGCGAGCAATTTTTAAATGTTTTCACTTAATATTTAGCTCATTTCTGCTTACAGGTAAATATGCTATGTGAAAAAAATAAATCTATGGGCTCGGTGCCCAAAGGACAGTGGTTACAGCACAAGCCACATACACAGAGGATGGCGGGTTCAAACCTGACCCTGGCCAGCTAAACAACTGCAACCAATTAATAGCCAGGCATTGTGGCAGGCACCTGTAGTCCCAGCTCCTTGGGAGATTGAGGCAAGAGAATCACTTATGCCCAAGAGTTTGAGGTTGCTGT
>NW_003856784.1:0-1441 GCF_000181295.1 Otolemur garnettii | reverse complement strand
TCAGACCATACCACGCAAACAACCACCCACATGAAGGTGTTTTTATTTGATGCAAAAAGTTAACAGTGGCAACACAATGGCCACAAAATGAGACTGTTATGTGCTACTTTCTTGTTATTTTCTTTTTTTGAGACAGAGTTTCACTTTGTCACCCTTGGTAGAGTGCCGCAGTGTCATAGCTCACAGCAACCTCAAACTCTTGGGTTCAAGCAATTCTCTTGCCTCAGCCTCCTGGTAACTGGGACTACAGGTACTGGCTACAACACCTGGCTATTTTTAGAGATGGGGTCTTTCTCTTGTACAGGCTGGTCTCAAACTCCTGAGCTTAGGCGATCTTCCCATCTTGGCCTCCCAGAGTGCTAGGATTACAGGTATGAGCCACTGCATCCAGTCTAAGGTCTTAACTTTTACTTATTCCCATGGTCTTCCACAGGTACTCACCAACCGTGCTTAGTAGCTTTCTCCAAAAGAAACTGACAACACAGTAAGCTAAGCTCAGCTGAGACAGGACACTAAACAATCTCACTTTAGACCTTACACTTTAATTGGCCCCTTGGCACAAAATGGCTTCTGCCTTCCATGAGGCTGATGCAATTAGTCACTTGCTTCCTTTCAGCAAGGCAGGCAGACACAACTAGGTCCTTTTACTGGTTTTACTGGTTTAAAAATCCACTCAGGATTGTTGTAATTTGGCAAATGAAGGGAGCAACTGTCACCTAGTAAAATTGTAATGTGCACATTAGCTTTTAATTTGTTTTAAACCTGGTATCAAGCAGCCCATTTTTTTTTTAATTTAATTTAATTTTTTTTTTGAGACAGTGCCTCAAGCTGTCCTCCTGGGTAGAGTGCCATGGCATCACAGCTCACAGCAACCGCCAACTCCTGGGCTCAAGCGAGTCTCCTGCCTCAGCCTCCCAAGTAGCTGGGACCACAGGCGCCTGCCACAATGCCCGGCTATTTTTTGGTTGCTGCCATCATTGTGGTTTGGCAGGCCCGGGCTGGATTCGAACCCGCCACCTTGGGTGTATGTGGCTGGTGGCTTAGCCACTTGAGCCACAGGCGCCGAGCCAAGCAGCCCATTTTTAACATTAGTTTTCCAATAGTGTCACCCTAAAAGTTCCCCAGTAGGCCAACTGGAGTTCAGGTGAGGATATTAATAACTATCATGCAGGTTAATCAGCTCTAGGAAAGCAACACACAAAGCACATGGAGCCAACACATAAAACTGATCTATTCTGCGGTGAAGTTTATTGAATTCAAAGATAGTATTCCTTTATGAGAAATAAGAAACTCAAATCAAGTTGTACAACCAAGCATCACAAGGATAAACCAGAGATGAAGTCTGCTCAGACCATACCACGCAAACAACCACCCACATGAAGGTGTTTTTATTTGATGCAAAAAGTTAACAGTGGCAACACAATGGCCACAAAATGAGACT
>NW_003856783.1:0-1441 GCF_000181295.1 Otolemur garnettii | reverse complement strand
GATTCTGTCTCTACAAAATAAAAAAAGGTGGACAGAATTTGCCTAAGCTATCACTCCAGTAAAAACCAAGACTCAAAGGGCCTCCTTGACATTGAAACTTTGCATACGTGTTGCAGCAGTTTTATTGTTGAAGAGAATGTGACCCCTCATGGAAGGGAGGAGCATAGAAAACCCTACACATGGATTCCTCCATATCGCCCCTGTGTCTTTTCCCTTTATGATTTGGATGTGCATCTGTGCTATGTTGCTGTAATGAATGTTAGCCCTGAATACAACAGCATGCTGACTCCCTTAAGTCTCTTCTGGGAATCCTTTTAGGAAGACTCTGAAAACTGGTGTGGTATTAAAGACACTGGACACATCTCCTTACTTGAACGACCTGCACATCTAAATCGCTTGACATCAACTATCAGGCATAAATGTGGGTTTAAGGATGACTGATAGGGCGGTGCCTGTGGCTCAAGGAGTGGGGTGCTGGCCCCATATACTGAAGGTGGTGGGTGGGTTCAAACCTGGCCACAGCCACAAAATAAATAAATAAATAAAAGATGACTGATAGGCTTGGTGCCTTTGGCTTAAGCGGTTAAGGTGCCAGCCACATATACCTGAGCTGGCAGGTTCGAATCCAGTCTGGGCCTACCAAACAACAATGATGGCTACAACCAAAAAAATATAGCCAAGCATTGTGGCAGACACCTGTAGTCCCAGCTACGTGGGTGGCTGAGATAGGAGAATCACTTGAGCCCAGGAGTTGGAGGTTACTGTGAGGTGTGATGCCATGGCACTCTATCCAGGGTGAAAGCTTGAGCCTTTGTCTCAAAATAAATAAATAAATATACATATATAAATAAATAAAAATAAAGATGACTGATAGTTCAAACTTTGAAGGCTTAAGTCTGGTTTATCACATCTGTGGTGTAACAGTGACATCAAATATTCCATGATGGTTTCTACCATCTATTAAAATAGAGCTTCCCAAATGTGTTGTGAGATCCCTCATCCCACAGAGGTTTCTGATGAAAGTGGCAAGGTGCCGGGTCGTGTCTAGAGGCTAGATCCTTGGGTTTTGACACGGTTGTCTAGGCTCTAGAGACCAGTATGATGCTGGAGCAAGTCTGAAGTCTAAGGCTATGGGAATGGGCCAGAGTCCAATTGTCTTGGGTGTCAATGGCCTTGAAAATCTAGGCTGTGTGCCAGCCTGGAACCTGGGGTTGTGGAGGATGGCCCAGCATTGGGAGAGGCTTGAAATCTGGGACTTAAGGGTTAGCCTGGCAGGAAGGCCAATTCGAAGCCTGGAGCTATGGGGCCAGCCAAGGACCTGGGGCTGTGAAGGCTGGCCTCCCACTGAGGAAGCCCTGGAGGCTTCTTCATAAAATTTTTCCCCATGCCTACATCCTCAAGAGTTTTTCCCATGCTTTCTTCTAGGATTTTTATGATTTCA
>NW_003856782.1:0-1442 GCF_000181295.1 Otolemur garnettii | reverse complement strand
CATCATAGCTCATAGCAACCTCAAACTCTTGGGCCTCCCAGAGTGCTAGGATTACAAGCGTGAGCCACACTGCACCCCGCCAACAATATATTGTTTACACTTTCACATTTAGAAGATTTATTCGTGTCATAGATCTTAGCAACGTTAGTGTATGATTTTTTTCTTTCCTGATTTACTTGATTATTTTCTTCTTTTCAATTAAATGACATACTTTACAGCTTCTCTTTGGCATATCAAAATTGCCCCATCACTAATCTTATGCTTTGGGGCCATTATTAAATAAAATAATTGTTCCTGAAACACAAAACTGTGTGATACCTTGACAGGTGACCTAAGCAAACAGGTGGGTAGTGTGGATACTCTGGACAAAGGGATGATTCATATTTGAAGTAGGACAAAGCTAGATGGCTTGAGATTTCATCATGCTACTCAGAGTAAAACTTACAAATTGTTGGTGGCGCCTGTGCCTCAGTGAGTAGGGTGCCGGCCCTATATACTGAGGGTGGTGGGTTCAAACCCGGCCCCCGGCCAAACTGCAACAAAAAAAATAGCCAGGTGTTGTGGCGGGTACCTGTAGTCTCAGCTATTCAAGAGGCTGAGGCAAGAGAATCACTTAAGCTCAGGAGTTGGAGGTTGCTGTGAGCTGTAATGCCACAGCACTCTACCCAGGGGGACAGCTTAAGGCTCTGTCTCAAAAAAAAAAAAAAAAAAAAGTAATGTGCAGTCTCTTAAAATGTGTACACATTTTGACACCCTCTGTATTATGTTTTTTCTGATAAAGTTTAATTTACAAATTAGGCACAATAAGAGATTAAGAACAATAGTTAATAATACAATGGAAAAATTGTGATAATATATTGTTTTTGTTTTTTTCAGACAGTCTTACTGTGTCACCCTGGTTAGAACGCCATGGCATCACAGCTCACAGCTACATCAAACTCTGGGGCTTAAGCCTCGGGCTCTTGCTTCAGCCTCCCAAGTAGTTGGGATTACAGGTGCCCGCCACAATGCCCGGCTATTTTGTTGTTGTTGTTGCAGTTGTCATTGTTGTTTAGTTGGCCCGGGCTGGGTTTGAACCCACCAGCCTGGGTGTATGTGGCTGGCGCCGTAACCACTGTGCTAGGGTCGCCAAGCCTGTTTTTGTTTTTTTGAGACATCTCACTTTGTCCCCCTCTGCTCACAGCAACCTCAAACTCTTGGGCTTAAGTGATTCTCTTACCTCAGCCTCCCAAGTAATTGGGACTACAGGTACCTGCCACAATGCCCAGCTAATTTTAGATAGAGATGGGGGTCTCGTTCTGCTCAGGCTGGTCTCAAACTCCTGAGCTCAGACGATCCACCCACCTCGGCCTCCCAGAGTGCTAGGATTACAAGCGTGAGCCACACTGCACCCCGCCAACAATATATTGTTTACACTTTCACATTTAGAAGATTTATTCGTG
>NW_003856781.1:0-1442 GCF_000181295.1 Otolemur garnettii | reverse complement strand
GCTATTGTCTTATATTTAGAAAATCCTAAAACATCCAAAAAAGAGTCCTAGAATTGGTAAATAAGTTCAGTTAAGTTTCTGGTATAAAATTTATGCACACAAATCAATAGCATTTCTAAATACTAAAAACAGTGAAGGCAGACAATCAAATAAAAAAACTCACAAACATTTACAGTAGCTACAAAGGAAATAAAATGTCTAGGAATATACTTAACCAAAGAGGTGAAGGATCTCTCAAAGGAGAACAACACACTTCTGATGAAGAGATCAGAGATGACACAAGCAAATGGGAAAACATTCTATGCTCATGGATTGGAAGAATCAACATTGTTAAAATGTCCATAACTTCTCAGAGTGATTTACAGAGTCTGTGCAATTTTCATCAAAATTCCAACATTTTTTTCTCTCAGATCTAGAAAAAATCATCCCAAACTTCATACAGAACCAAAAGAGACCCCCACTCTCCCCAAAATATCCTAAGCAAAAAGAACAAATCTGGAGGCATCATATTGCCTGAGTTTACATTATACTACATAGTAAAAATAAGGCTAGAATAACCCAAACAACATGTTTCTGGTATAAATGTGGAGACATTGACAAATGGAATAGAATGGTGAGTCCAGAATGAGACCATATAGCTATGACCAACTGTTTTTTGACAAAGCAGACAAAAACTTACACTGGAGAAAGAATGCCCTATTCAATAAATGGAAAGAATCAATGGGATTGCACTGAATCTGTAAATCACTTTGGGTGTTCTGGTTATTTTAACAATTTTGATTCTACTGATCTGTGAGCATGATCTGTTTTCCATCTGTTTATATCCTTTTCAACTCTTTCCCTCTGTGTTTCATAGTTTTCCCTATGCTGGTCTTTCACTTTCTTAGTTAAATATATTCCTAGGTATTTTATTTTCTTTGTAGCTACTGAGAAAAGTATTACATCTCTTATGTGATTTTCAACTTGACTGCAATTGGCATGTATGAAATCTACTGATTTGTGTACATTCATTTTGTAGTCTGAGACTTTACTGAATTTATTTATAAATTCCAGGAGTCTTTTGGTTAGATCTTTGGGGTTTTCTAGATATGATATCATGTCATTGGAAAAGAGTAATAATTTGACCTCTACTTTCCCCATTTGGATACCCTTGATTTCCCTTTCTTGCCTGATTGTTCTGCTAGGATTTTCAGCACTGTGATGAACAGAAGTGGAGATGGTGGGTAACTTTATCTTACTTTAATACTAAGTGGAATGCTTTCAATTTTTCCCTGATAAATCTGATGTTGGTTGTGGGTTTGTCACATATGGCCTTTATAATTTTGAGGTAAGTCCCATTCATGCCTACTTTATTAAGTATTCTCATCAAAAACGGGTGCTGAATTTTGTCAAATGCTTTTTCAGTGTCAGTTGAAAGGATCATATGCTCTTTGCTCTTGCAC
>NW_003856780.1:0-1442 GCF_000181295.1 Otolemur garnettii | reverse complement strand
AATACGTTTAGGTTCCTCCAATTATTCACTCTGAAGGCCGGGTCCCTCCCACTATTTACAGTCACAGTCGGGTCCCTCCCACTGCTCACTGACACATTGGATCCCTCCCATTATTCACTGTAAAAGGGGGGAGTCTCTCTCACTAATCACTGCTCTCTCCTACTATTCACTGAACACATTTGGGTTCCTCCCACTATTCGCTTTCATGGCAGGTTCCTCCCATTTTTTACAGTCAGAGTGTTGTCCCTCCCACTACTCACACATACATTGAGTCCCATCAACTATACCTGTCATAGGCAGGTCCCTCCCACTGCTCACTGACATACCTGGAACCTTCCATTATTCACTGTCAAAGGGAGGGGTCGCTCTCAGTAATCACTGGTCTCTCCTACTATTCTCTGAATACATTTGAGTTCCTCCTATTATTCACTATCAAGACGGGTGCCTCCCACTATTTACTGTCACTGTGGGGTCCCTCCAACTACTCACACATAGAGTGCCTCCAACTATACCTGTCACAGTTGGGTCCCTCCCACTGCTCACTCACACTTTGGGTTCCTCCAACCATCCATGTCATAGGCAGGTCCCTCTCACTACTCACTGTCATAGGAGGGTCCTGCCACTGCTCACTAACACATTGGAACACCCCCACAATTTACTAGCAAAAGGGGTCCCTATCAGTAGAAACTCGTCTGTCCTCCTATTCGCTAAACATACTTCGGTCCCTTCCACTAGTCAGTATCACAAGTGGGGCCCTCCTACTATTTACTGTCAAACGGGGGTCCCCCCCCACTACTAAATGTCATATTTTGTCCCTCGTATTCACTCTCACAGGGGTTTCACTCCCAATGCTCACTGACTCTTTGGGGCCCTCCAAGTACTCACTGTCGAAGGTGGATCCCTCCCTCTATATACTGTCACAGGTAAGGTCCCTCCCACTGCTCACTAACACTAATGGTCATTCCCACTGTCCACTGTCACAGTCAAGTCCAATCCAATACTCAGTGACACATTGGGTACCTCCCAGTATTCACTGTTACAGTGGGGTCCCCACCACTACTCACTCACACAATCCAACCCACCCAGTATGTCTTTCAGAGGTGGTTCCCTCCCTCTGTTCACTGACACATTGTGTCCTTTCCACTATTCACTGTCATAGGTGGGTCCCTCCCACTGTTCGCTGTCACAAGTGGGTCCCTCCCACTGTTCACTGACACATTGGGGCCCTCCCACCATTCACTGTCTCAGGCGGGTCACTCCCTCTGCTCACTGACACATTGGGACCGTCCCACTATTTACTATCAAAAGGGGTCCCTATCAGTAGATACTAGTCTGTCCCCCTATTCACTAAACACATTTGAGTCCCTTCCAATATTCACTATCACTGCGGGTCCCTCTTACTATTTACTGTCAAAAGGGGTTACCTCCAATACTCACTATCA
>NW_003856779.1:0-1442 GCF_000181295.1 Otolemur garnettii | reverse complement strand
TTTTCCCCTTCATTCTTCTGGTTTATTTTTCTTAAGAGAATCATTTAATGAAAATTTGTATGTTTTAATTCTCCTAAACCTTCTTACTCACATAGGAATTCAGTTCTTAATATGTATTCTTGTATTTTAAACATGAAAAAATATTTTATATAGGACATGATTGTAAATAATGGAGTACAACGATCTTGCAATCTTATTATTCAGTAGACTTTTTTATTTGTTTTATTATCAGTGTTTTCCACTTTTTTTAGGTTCTACTATTTTAAAAATCAAAATTATTTTTTGGTGAAATTTTAACTTAATTTTGACTAGGTTATATATTTTAATAGTTTAGGAACAAAAATATGTATAAACAGTACACAGATAAAACATTTTTCTCATCTCCATCCATTCACTTACAATCCCAGCATTTTCTAACCTGCTTTCTCATCTTTAAGCCCAAGCAAGGAAATATTTATGTTTCCTCCAAGTTTATGTAAAATTTAGTATATTATATACACGTGTTGCATTTTGAATAGCTATATATCTCATATGCTGTAGGTATGTATTCACATGTAAATATAAATACAGACATCACACTAACCATGTATCTCAAAAATCATAGAAAGCTACCTCATTCTTTTGACAGCTGTAGATATTCTATTGAAAGATATGCCAACATCTGTGTAAGTAATTCCTAGTTATTGGGCATCTGAGATGTATAAATGTATACTTTCTCTAATAATTTGTGAGTTCCTATTTCACATCAACCTCAGAAACAAAGGATATTATTAAACTTTTGGATTTGACCAGTTATCTAGGTGGAAAACACTGTCTCACTGTGTTTCATTCATTATGAATGTAGTAGCTTAATTTTCATATGTATAGAGACATTTGTAATTTTCTTTTCTGAGGATTATGCATGCATATCCTTTGTCCATTTTTTTCTTTTATGTCATTGGTCTTTTACCACTTACTATGAACTGAATGTTTGTGTATGCCCCAAATTTGGATGTTGAAGCCCTAACCCTCAGTGTGATAATTATAGACGAGGTTTTTAAGAAGTGATTTGGCTTAGACAAAGTTATAAGGGGAGGGTGGGTCCTCCTACATGAGAACACTTGCTGTCTCCCTGTGTACTCACAAGGAAATAACCAGGTGAGTAAATAGCAAGGCAGCCATCTGCAAGCCAGGAAAAAAAATTAAGTGAAAACTCACACATCCCAGATCTTATTATTAAAATTTCCAGCCTCCAGAACTATGAGAAAGTAAATTTCTGTTGTTTGAGTCACCAATACTGCAGCAGTCTGTATGATAGCATGGGCTATACAATCCTCCTCGGAAGTTCTTTGTGCCTCAAAGAGATTAGCACTTTGTCTATGATATAAATGTATTTTACCAGTATATCTCATTTTCTTCTTGTTGTGCTCATGGTATATTTTATTTTAATTTAATATTTTTAG
>NW_003856778.1:0-1442 GCF_000181295.1 Otolemur garnettii | reverse complement strand
AAAAAAAAAAAAAGAATGTTAATGGCCAATGACCACTTTCTTCTGGCTTGAAAAATTTCAGTTAAAAGGCCTGCTAACATCCATATATTTTTCCCTTTGTATGTGAGAGTTTTTTTATGCCTGGCTACTTGTAGAACTTTCTCTTTCATTTTGACTTTTGCTAAGTTAATTACAATGTATCTAGGAGTTGCTTTGTTTGAACTGAGTCATACTAGGGTTCTGAAACTATCTAGAATCTGAATTTCTTTTTTTATTTTTTCAAGTTTTTATAACCTTTTTTAAAAAAGTTAATGTGTGCAGTATAGGAAACTGAAAAACACAAGCAGCAAAGAACAAAGTCATCCACAATCCCAAGCAGTTTATAGTTTGACATGTCCTAGATTCCGAGTGTATGACATATACAACATCCGATTTTCTGGGACTGAGATTGCACATTATGTATCATGCTTTTTCACACATCATGAATATTTACCAATCCCAAATCCCAAAGCTCTATAAGTATTTTGATAACCAAGAATACACTACACCAACTCAATCTTACTATTTGAATTTCTGTGTCTCTCACAATGCTTGGGAAATTCTCCACCATAATGTCTTCAACTAGAGCTTCAGTACTCTTCTTCTCCTTCAGAAATCCCTATAATTCGAATGTTCAATCTTTTGGAATAATCCCATAACTTTCTCAGGGGATATTCTGTTTTTGTTCTCTTCTTATTTTCCACCTCTTCGAATTATTAGGTTAGTCCAAAGGTCTTGTCTTCAGTTTCTGAAATCTTTCTTCCCATGTCCTACTCTATTATGGAGGCTCTGTATTGTGTTTTTAAGCTTCTTGAATGCCTCTTTCAATTCCTTAAGCTCTGCTGTGTCTTTTCTATGTCCAGATCCTAGGTGACTTTGTCTTTAATTTTACTAATTTCTTATTTTTATTTTATTTATTTATTTATTTGAGACAGAGTCTCACTATGTTGCCTTAGGTAGAGTGTTATGGTGTCACAGCTCACAGCAACCTCAAACTCTTGGGCTTAAGCAATATTCTTGCCTCAGCTTCCCAAGTAGCTGGGACTACAGGCGCCCGCCACAATGCCTGGCTATTTTTTGTTGCATTTGTCATCGTTTAGCAAGCCCAGCTGGGTTAGAACCCGCCAGCCCCTTCGTATGTGGCTGGTGCTGTAATCACTGTGCTATGTGTACTGAGCCGGGATGGTGGAGTTTTGTTCATCTTCTTTTGTAGAAATTTGTTGCTTAGTTTTATCCCTTTGCCTGCACCATTGTGGAAGCAAGGATTTTGTTCTTTAATTTCTGGGTATGTTTACTTTGGTAATGGACTATCATGCTGGTCAGTATGAAAAATGATCTGAGTACTTCCTGTAAAGCTTATCTAGTGGTAGCAAATTTCCTCAATGTTTGCATTTCTGTAAAATATTTGATTTCTCTATCGCATA
>NW_003856777.1:0-1442 GCF_000181295.1 Otolemur garnettii | reverse complement strand
TAAGTAAGGTGATGAGAATGGACCCTTTTGTCCTCTGTGAATAATGGCTGTCCCCGAGGCTTGATAAGCTGTTCAAACTTGGTAGTTAACATTTATCCTGACTTTGCCTCTCACCTTGTCTGGCTTTCTCAGTTTTCCATTTGCCTCTGGCTACTGGTCCGTTTCAAGTACCACCCACGCTCTGAGGATATTCCCCCCTGGGCTCAGGCCAGTGGCTTAAGTCAGCTGAGCTAATCTCCTTTTCAGATGGTTCTTTCATTCCAGTGATTTCTGAGATTTCCTCCCCTCTTTCACCTCCCCCCGCTTCCCGCTGTCTGTGTGACCTCTGCTGCCTGGTGACTGTGCCATTCACCCCGGCCCTGGCTAGGCTGTCTCTGAAGGGCCCTTAGGCCTCCGCTGGCCAGGGCAGATGCATTCCACATCTGGCCTCTCTCCTCAGTGTGAACTCTAGTAGTTACAGGTTCCCCTCCTACCTCCTGCCCAGTCACCGCACCTCCTTCCTATGCCAGGACACAGACGCTCTGTCCTTGAGATTCTTGCATCAACCAGGAAAAAGTCAAATATGGCAGGTATTGAATTCCTGTGAATGTAGTCCGCAAAGAGCAGGTAGTGGGCCTAAGTCAGCCAAGGGCCCAAGAGACAAGCTTTTCCCAAGTGGCCTCTCAAGGCTGGGTGTCTATACCCACCTATGTAGGTTACCCCCAGACCATGGCGAAACGCCGCTATGATTCTGCAGCCGGGTAAACACAGCCTTGGTAAGCTGATACTTCTGCTGTGAATGTACCTTGTGGTGGCCTTAGGGATTTACACAGAAGAGTGGAACTGCTGGCAAAGACCTAAGAGATAGGAGTGACAAGCAGGCCCTGCTCTGCTCCTGATGGTGTGATCTGCAGATACAGTCACTTTTGGGCTTTGGTTTCTGCAAAACGCCCTCCTAGTCTCTAGAGCTTCCTATGTTTCACTGTGCACCTGAAACTTGGGGGATTTTGCTAAAATGTAGCTTCTGATTTGGAAAGAGAGGTCTGAGATTCTGCATTTCCGTAGCACAGCGAGGTCTCTTGTCTCTGTTACTTGCCTATGGGGTGGCAAGATTCCCCAGGACACCCGGGACCCCTCAACTCTACCACTCTCTCACCCTGGTGGGCTACCTCTGAGACCTTATTTGATTCTTGGCTTGCGTCTCTGCCTTCCCTCCCTTCCCCCCCAGCCATTCTGGTCCTTGGGAACCAGGAATCTTCATACGTGCATGGGCTTCACGAGGCTGTCTCTTTCCTCTGCTCATTATTCTTTAAAAGCCTGGTCTTTTCCCATCACTGTGCTATGTGATCTCCCTCCAAGGCAGATGCTTTCCCCCTCTCCTCCCTTTGGCTGACCTCGTTTCCCAGAGAAATTTCTATTCCTTGGTGTGTTTCCATGAACACCTGGCTACACTAGGTGGGGCC
>NW_003856776.1:0-1442 GCF_000181295.1 Otolemur garnettii | reverse complement strand
GTATATGGGGCCAGCACCCTACTCCTTTGAGCCACAGGTGTTGCCCCCATTGCCTTTTCTTAATATGTAAAACACTTTGTTTCTTTTTAATTTCAAGTTAAAATGAGGATACAAACAAGCAAGTCACAATATCTGAATTTGCTAGGTAGAGTCCCTCTTGTAGCTACATCCTGCACCCAAAGATGTGCCTCACACCCCTGTATTGTGGCGGGTCAGTAGGAGCACCCCACACACCCCTCTTTTCTCCTCCTACTCTTTCATTCCCCCTCCCCACAACTTGAATTGAAATGAATTTTTGTCCTATGTGGGCGGGCATTGATTATCTACTGTCTTCATATTAGTATTGAGTAATTGAATACTTGCTTTTCCATTCTTGTGATACTTTACTGAGAAGAAGATGATTCAGCTCCATCTAGGATATTACAAAGGATATAAAGTTTCCATCTTTTTTTTTTTTTTTTTTTTTGACACAGAGTCTTGGGGGTCCTGAGAAAAACCCATCTATAAAAATATATATACTTGCCATATTTTTAATTAAATATAATTATGCAGCTGGGTTCTAGAAGAAAATATACATTTGTTTTTAAAGAAAGGATAATATTCTAATACTAGAAGATATTCAGAATTGTAAACTTTAAGTTTTTTTGACATTCTTGTATTCTGCTTTGAAATGTAGCAAAAAGAAGTACAGTGAAGGACATGCCTTTTACATCTTTCCTTTTGTACACGTTACTGCTCATTTTCAGCCTTATTTAATAAAGAGTTCATTGAACTACTCCTCTATAACACAACGCTCAGCCCTCTCTATGCTTAATTTTGCACATAACTTTTAAAGTATTACCAAATAACACTGTTAAAATTCAACTAAATCTAAATGATGATATTCATATTTCAATTGAAAATATGTGAAATTAATACAAGGTAATATTTTAATCGCTGTTCAGAAAGCAAAATCCAAGGCTGGTCAAGTAATCATTCTGAAATTCCTTTCCACTGATTCATTTCTCATAATCATAGAGGCGTTTTTGTAATTTCCTGCTTATTGTCAACGTATCACATTTTTTTTGAGAGAAAATGTTTTCTAAAAAGAGAACAGAAACTCAAAGAGAAGAAAATGGAAGCCTGCAGAAGGCATTTCTATCACAAAATACGAGCACCTTCTGAAGGAAATACGAAAAGAGGAAACAAATGTTTGCCTTTGACCGTGTGAGCTCTATTCTGCGGGATCCGTGTTTATTTTGAGTGGCTCTATGCTGATCACTCGGCAGCGAGGCTGGGGATCTGAGAACCACTACAGGATGTTCAGTTCACATAAACTGACATCAAAGGATTTATATACTGGCATTTTAAATTGTTGAATGTTGTAATCTAGTGAATAAATTCTAGAAATTTTTCTAAGAAAAATTGCCACATTGATTGCCTTTTCTTTTCTTTTTCTTTTT
>NW_003856775.1:0-1442 GCF_000181295.1 Otolemur garnettii | reverse complement strand
GGACCTCTAATGTATGGGCAATACTACATGTCTACAAGATTAGCTGGAAGATGTCAGTGACTGCTTTAAAGAGCAGCTGTGAAGGTAAAAGCTGAAGTTGTAAGGAAAACCTGTTTTTCTTCTGATGGGTTAAAAGTTGAAACTTAGAGAAAATACACTGTTACTTGTTGAGGAGGGCCAGTAGAGGGGGATTCACTGGACACTCTCCCAAGCTGTGGGGGCTCTGCCACCTTACGGCTTGATCTCTACATTTAACTCTTTAAATTTTTCATGATTTCAGGAAAGGGCTCTAGACAGAATTAGTGAGTGGGTTGTAAAATCTCAGGGCCAAAAGGAAGCTGCAAGAAGATATAGTCCTGCCCGTGGGTCACGGGGCACTTGCTGGGCACTAAGCAGAAGAGCTCAGCTTTAACTGACAGCGTCTGAGAGTTTCTTCTCCAAAATGGGACCTCACCTGAGAAGAATGATCACGTTGACTTGTGGAGTTCGGGGATCCCATGTCTCAGAAGGCAGTGAAATGACTGGAGCTTTTAGTGACCTCATAGAGAGGTAGGCAACGCATTCCGGAGGAGGATGTGGGTTCTGCTGTAGGTAGATCTGAGTTTGCATCCTTGTCACATCCCCAATGGCTGTGGGATGCTGGGAAAGGAACTCATTTGCTCTGAGCTTCTGATAATTCATTTGTGGGCATAGACAATACTTCCCTGTGACATCATGGATATACTGTCTATAAATCATTAGTGCAGTGTGAGCGGTCAGTAAACAACAATTGAAGTTATTAAAATGTAATCATAATTCTGTTTCCATAATGTGTCATATTCCTCTGTGATTCAATGGGACATAGGTGTCAGGTCTGAGAGACTCTTCTCCATGAGGCCATTCTCTAGCCCAGGAAGGGATTGTCAACCCCATTTTCTGCAGTACTTACAGAAATGGGGATGTGTTTGAAAGCAGCAGGGATTATGGTCAGGTGTGTGGTGGCATAGAGTAACTCTCCAGGCCATAGACTACAGACGTGGGAAGCCAGTAAGGAACGTTTCCATGAGGTCAGCATTTCTCACAAAGGGAATAGTGAGTCTTTATGTTCTGGAGACATGGACAGTCTCCTGTGAGATGACAGGCCTGGACCAAATGGCACAGTATGGGTCCTGGGGACTCACCATATTGTTGGACCTTCTGACTCTAGCACTACAAGGTTGAACACAGAATTATTTTGCTGTTTTGTGTATCCCTCCCCACACTCCACCTGGCATCATTGTGGAAATATTTTCAAATTTTTTCTGGTATGTCTACACATACCTTAATATACAGATAAATATATATATTGATACACAAACTATAATAGAATCACCAATTACATACAGTTCAACAACCCATACTTATCATTCAGTCTATTTGGGGTATGTAACTATCATCAATCTATTTATTTATTCTTTACACTT
>NW_003856774.1:0-1442 GCF_000181295.1 Otolemur garnettii | reverse complement strand
AGGCTAGTAAGAAGCTCCTGATTTTGAGGAACCCATCTGGTCTAGCTCCTCACAAATGCTTGAGTTACAGGCCAGCCTTAGCACTGTGCTGATCAATGTCATTTCTTCTATAATTTTCATTCTCTCATACTATCCTCCTTCTCTTCTGTTCTTCAATTATGTTTTTTCATCCCTCTTCCTTTTCTTCTTCTTTTCTTTTCTATTTTATTCTTTCATTCATTTCCTCTTATTCCTCCCTGCTTACTCTTTACCCTTTCTTTTGGCCTTATGCCAAATGGCCAATTCAATACCTGAGCTCACATAAGGTAATTTGAAGCAAATGAGGAGGGGGGAATGAAAAAGGAGGACAGAGGTGAACAAGAATAAAGCACACATGATGAGCAACCAACAGAAAAATTCAGAAAATATGAAAAACCAAAATAGAGCAACTCCTCCAATAGAGCTGACCATGAGGTAGCTACTACAGAAGATTGCACCTGTAAAGAATTAATGGACTTGAAAGAATGGAAATTTAAAATATGGATGATAAAGACAATAAAGGGAATGGAGAAGAAAATGAAAAGAGAGAACCAAAGATAGGTAGAATATAGAAAGGATACAGAGGAGTTTAAGGAAATGAAGGAGACAATCAGGGAATGTAAAGATGCAGTAGAAAGTCTCAAAAATAGATTAGACCATGGAGAGGAAAGAACCTTAAAGCTAGAGGATAAAGTTTTTGAGTTAATCCAAGTAGTTATAGAGGTAGAAAGAAAGAGAGAGAAAGAAGAATAGTCACTTAGAGATCTACGAGAGATCTATGAGCATTCAAAGATATGAATACTACGGATTCCTGAAGGGAAAGAAGATTGTCCCAAAGGAATGGAAGCCATACTGGAGACTATCATACATGAAAACTTCCTAAGTTTTACTAAAGATCCCACACACTCCTTTTAGATAGGTATTGAACTCTGGGTCATCTCAACTCAAATAGAGCTTCTCCAAGAAACATGTAATGAACCTGCCCAAAGTCAAGATAAAAGAGACAATTCTGAAAGTATCCAGGAGTGTCAACTGACCTACAGGGACAGACATTAGGTTGGCAGTAGACTTTTCTACTGAAACTTTCCAAGCCAGAAAAGAATGGTCATCCACTTTTGACATTCTTCAACAAAACAGTTTTCAGACAAGAATTCTGTATCCTACTAAACTAATCTTCAAAAATAATGAATAAATCAAATCTTTTTCAGATATACAAACACTGAGGAAATTTGTCACAAGACCAACTCTACAGGAAATATTTAGATGTATTCTCAATAATGAACATCACAATGGACCACCAGCAAAGTAAAACACCCAGAAGCTAAAGGTCAAAACTTAGTGTCCACAATGGCACAAAGGATAAAACTACACAACAGACTTCCACACAATAAGATGAATAGAATTCCACCACACTTATCAATTCT
>NW_003856773.1:0-1442 GCF_000181295.1 Otolemur garnettii | reverse complement strand
AAAAAAAAAAAGTTTCTGAGTGTGCTTAACAAAAGGAGTGAGGAACTTTCCTGCAAGATTTCAAGGTTAGCCTGTGTACTTAGCTTCAAAGTGGGGCTGGCTGGTGAACTCCAGGCTGGGTAGGAATGTCACAGAAATTGCATGTTCAGCATCTTATGTGGAGAACTGCATTTATTAACTTCCAGCTATAATTTTTTTTTTTTTTTGCCAGCAAGTGTTGCCCATAACCCACTGTAAACAGTACTTGTCATAGGAGCGTGACTTAAGTCACCAAGCTGTGCCATGATTAAATCATTAATCTATCAAATCAAGACATTGTATTAATAATAAGTTAGAATCTTGTAGTAAAGTCTCTTCCTAGGGAAAGTTATTTTGACAGGTAAATAAGTGAGTGATACTAGCAAATTAATACTGGAATGTAACACATTTTCAAAGCACTTTTCTTTCAGAAGTAATGTATTTTATTTGATTCTCCACTCGTTGAAATGATGATTCCAAAATATAAATTTCAGTCTCTGAGAAATTATTTTCACACTTTGGAATTTATTTTTTAAATAAGATATTGATTTCATTTTCTCAAGGAGTTCTAACAGGTTAGAATATGTACATATAGGAAATTTAAGGTTTTAAAGGGTGTTGTGTAGACTTGGCACTTGTTAACCATGTCGTGCATTCCTTATCAACCTACTCGCACTATCAAAGGGCCTTTTTTCCTTGTGGTTGGGTTTGTTTTCCAAGATTTCACATCTGCCTCAGTGGAAGATGCCTGTGGTTACATCTCAAATTAGCAGCTCCTTCAACTCGTCAACCTCTTCCTTCCGAAGCAAATCCTGATTTTCTCCACAATGGCCTAAGAATGACAAGATTTGGAAAATGCTTATGTTGCTGTTTTAGGCTACAAAATCGCCTTCAGTATTACCCAGACCTGCAGGTGCACATGTGAAGCTTGCTAGAGCATCGCTCCCCGGGGTACCTGCTAGAGACTTAGGTGATCATTATTTTCCTTTATTATTTTCTGTATTATCAAACTTCCATAAAATGTGAAGATGTCTCTTTAAAAATGAGAAGTAAATATATTTTCTTTTCAGAAGATGTCCCAAGAATGTCAGTAACCTCTTCTGGATCTCTTCCTCTTTCCTGCCCCTGTTCCCAGCAAGAATCTCTGTGGACTTTGCCTTGGCTTCCTATCCTGACACCTGCCTGGCGCCCTGAGAAGAATGGGCCCCCTGCTGTCCCCGGCTGCTGCTCCAGCCCTCCTGAGACCTGGCCTTCTCCTCACGATGACCATGGCACTCGACCCTATTTCTGAGCATCAATCCCCCCTTCCCCGCTGAGTGCCATGGACCACATGGCAGCATCTCAGGCCTCACCAGAACTCTCAGAACATGGACCACTGCCTGCCTAGCGGACTGTTCTTCAGTCTCTGCCGCAGTGGGTAAGTA
>NW_003856772.1:0-1443 GCF_000181295.1 Otolemur garnettii | reverse complement strand
AAGCACAAAGATCACTGGAAGCTAAGGGGTTTCAGAACAGACTGACCATCATAGTAAGACACCACCTGTCCACAAAATAATTGCAAATCTTCCCCCTCAGTGGTGGTAGTGGATTCTCAGCTGCTGAGAAGCATAAACTCAGGAGGATCACTTAAGGATAGCTCTTACATTTCCTTGATTTATGATGGTACCAGTGTATCTTTCTCGGGCAAAGGGGGAAATGCAGTATCAAATGTATAAGAGATATACTGTAGAGGTGCAGGAGCAGTTTGGTAGCATACAAAATACTTTATAAATGGACCCCAAATGGGATTTATTACCAGGACTTTCAGTTTATCTCAATATCAGAAAATCAACTAATAGAACACACTACATTAATCGAATAAATAAGACCAAACTGTCACCTCAAGAGACTCAAAAATGGATTTTGATAGTGGCAACATTCTCAGTGTTATGTTCTTTGAAGATTCTGATTGGAGACACAGGGGAAAGAACTGCAGATGGAATGAATATTCAAGGGAGACCAGGACTCACTCTGGTCGGCAGACCAGCCAAACTTTTCTGATTACCTTATATACTTTTCAACATTCAGTAAGAATTTAACACATATACAAAGAAGTCAAGTAACATTAGGAAGCTACCATTTAAGATTACAATTTAGTGTGAAGACTGAGGAACACATATCCAGTTGATTTTGTTTAGAGTAAAACATTTTGGAGCCTGGTTGTAGGTCCTCGCTCGCCCAAGGTAAAGTTATACATTATAATGCTAATGAGGGAAGAAGGCAGAGAATAGAACCCAATGCTCCAAGACCAGTCTGTCCACCCTCCATCTAACACCTCGACTGTTTCTCCACAACACCCAGGGAGAGTCACTCTGCACATTCCTGCACATCAATAGGCAAGTGCAGAAGCTCAGATCCTCAAGGAAATGCTTCTCAGAAAAAATCTCCTGAAGGAGCACATTGAGGCGAAGTGCCATGTGTTGAGCAAAGGGAGCTTATCTCCTACATTTCCCCCTTCTTAATTATTGGCTTGAACTGCTGCCATAGCCAAAAATACAGTGGCGTTTCGCTCACTTGTTTTCTTTACCTGTAAAAGTTTTTTTTTATGATCCAATAAAACACAAAACCAATTAGACAAAACAAGAAGAGAACCGGCAGTAGTTCCAAATAAAGTAGAAATTTTATCTTTTCGATTTGGCTGAGCAATTCCTTCAGATATGCCTTTTAAAATTTCATCTCCATTAATTTGTTTTAATTTTTGCTCAAAAGTACTATATGCTTGATGTTGTAACTCAATTATATCAGCAGTTAAATTCTCATGATTTAGTAAATGTTTTTTGACTTTACTCCAAGGAAATAATGTTTCATTATAAAGAACAGGGGTTACACAAAAAGAAGAAACATTCCAATGGCATTTCAATTTGACTTGTTTTTCTAAA
>NW_003856771.1:0-1443 GCF_000181295.1 Otolemur garnettii | reverse complement strand
CTGCTATTTACAGTTCTTGCCTTGGGATAAATCCCAACATCTGGATACCAGAATCCTTGGAGACACATGTGCAATTTTATGCCTGCAAATCCACTATTTTTTAGGGTGAAAATCACTGTCATGCTTTCACCCTCATTTCTTGCTGCATAGAAATCTCAAACAGTGAACACTCCAAACGTATCCAGAGTAAGAAGTTATATATATTACAACCCAGCAGGCACATACGCACATATAGAACTACAGCAAAAGTTTTCCAAAATAATCCTTTCTATCTGTGGTGTACCCAGAATAGGGTTCCATTCCATTCCATCTCCTTTTGTTAATACCACCCTGACTCCCTTAGACAAGTAGGTCATGACCTGCACTTTGAACTGGGGCTTCCAACCTTGCTTTTGAAAGGCTATTCCTCAGGCAGCCCAGCCACATGTGGGTGCTCACCTTGGACCTTCAGAATGGCATCTGCATTTGAGCTTAAGTCCCCAGGTGACCCAAGCGCATATTACAGTTTGAGAAGCCTTGCTCTAGAATACAAAACTACAGGATGGGCATCTGTCATCTGAACGGCACTGAAATCAAGACTGCACCTTTAAATAACACGTGCAAAGAAGCCCCATCATTCTACTCAGTTTGAGAAGCAACATATTTTCCGGCAAGGTACTTAAGTGCAAAGAAAAATTCACTTTCAGTTTCACCCACTGCATTAACATTGCCAGCTCTGGGGTTCCTAACCTGGGCCCCCCTCAACCCCAAGGCAGGGGCAGGTGGGGGAAACTCCTGAGATGACTACAACTGATCCGTGAGCGGGTAAATGGGTGTGTGGTCACACTTATTCTGGGGAGAAAACATTTAGCATGACTAGCATTCCCCAAATTGTGAAAGAGTTTCACAATTTAAAAGTTAAGGTGAATTATTAAGCTATAAAAAACCAAGGGAGACTGAAATGCATATTATTAAATGAAATCAGCAAATCTGGAAAGGCTATGGGACTGTATGATTCCAACCGTAAGACATCCTGGAGATAGTAAAAAAAAAGACCAGCAGCTGCCAGGGCTTAGGAGGGAGGGAGGGAGGAAGGGAGGGATGAGTCGGCAGAACTCAGGGAAATTTCAGGGAGATAAAACTCCCACTATGTGGTACTAAACGATAGATCCATGTCACTGTACGTCTGTCAAAACCCACAGAGCATGGAACACCAAGAGTGACCCATAAAGAAAACCATGGACTTTGGGTGATACTGTGTCAGTGCAGGTTCAAGGATTTTAACGACTGGACTGCAGTGGTGCAGAATGGTGTGACAGGGAAGTTATGCACAAGCAGGGTAGGAGGGGGCTCACGTGGCCAAACTGTAACTTCCATTTTGCTGTGAACCTAAAACTGCTTTGAAAAAATAAGTCTACTTACATGTGTGTGCGTACATGTGTATATGAGATGTATATATATATA
>NW_003856770.1:0-1443 GCF_000181295.1 Otolemur garnettii | reverse complement strand
TTTTTCTTAGCAAGGCAATATTCTGCCAGTTGCCCTGCTTGATCTTAGAATCTTTGAGAAACTTTAAAAACTCCACTAACTGTCCTGGGTTTGGGGTTGGGTGTGCATGGTAAGTATTCCAAAAAATTTAAAGAATTAAATTCATGCAGTTCATGGAATGTATCTGATAAGAAAAGTACAGTAAATTTTATTTGAGAAAATTTGAACAGAACTTTCAAGATACACTAAAATATATCATTAAATCAGAAAGTATGACCTTGAGCAGAGGAAAAGTAACTGCAAAAGTCTCTTTGAACAAAGATTTTAAATGAACTTGAGGTCTAGTTTGCAAAACCTCAAAAGCAACAGACCTTGTCATCACTGGCTGCAGTACTGAAGGTACAGGAAGTAAAAGATTGATTTTCTTCCTTAAATTCCATAGCTTCATATGAGTGATGACTCAGTATCAGTACAAAGATGATGATAATGTACAATGGTGCTAAGTGGGGTCAACACTAGATGTAATCTTAATGTTTGCTTTTACCACAATTACTACACACTGTCTATTCCCTTAGGAAAAATTTCATATCCTTTTTGATGCTTAAAAGCAACAACCATTACATAACTTGGGGATTATTTAAAGTGTTTTCCATTTCAGTTTAACTTGTATTTCCAGCACTTAAGAGTATTCACACAAGTAAAATTCCATGAGTTTGTGTGTGTGCGTGTGTTCCAGCAAATGGAAGTGTGTAAAGAGAGAAAGAAAATGAACATGAGTCCAGTATAAGAAGAAGACTGGCTCAGCGCCTGTGGCTCAAGCGGCTAAGGCGCCAGCCACATACACCTAAGGTGGCAGGTTCGAATCCAGCCTGGGCCCGCCAAACAACAATAATGGCTGCAACCAAAAAATAGCCGAGTGTTGTGGTGGGTGCCTGTGGTCCTAGCTACTTGGGAGGCTAAGGCAGGAGACTCGCTTGAGCCCAGGAGTTGGAGGTTGCTGTGAGCAGTGAAGCCATGGCACTCTACCCAGGGGCTCAGCTTGAGGCTCTGTCTCCAAAAAAAAAAAAAAAAAAAAAAATTTCTCACTTATTCTGCAAATCAATTTTTCAGCCTTCTTGGGATTAACCCACATTCTGTACACAAATCCACTAACTTTGTACTAATTAATTCACCCCAACGTTTTATGTAAGAATTGTCTGTGTGTCTAATTTTATCCTTGCTGAGTGCAGTGGTTCACTCCTATAATCCTAGTACTCTGAGAGGCCAAGGGGGGCAGATCCCTTGAGCTCAGGAGTTCCAGACCAGCATGAGCAAGAGCGAGACCCCATCTCTACTAAAAATAGAAAAACTAGTCAACTGTGGTGGCAGGAGCCTGTAGTCCCAGCTACTTGGGAACTGAGGCAGGAAGATTGCTTGAGCCCAAGAGTTTGAGGTTGCTGTGAGCTAAGATGCCAGAACTCTCTA
>NW_003856769.1:0-1443 GCF_000181295.1 Otolemur garnettii | reverse complement strand
TTTACAGATGGACTAAATGTCTATTATCATCACTATCAAGATGCTGCTTTCAAAACAGAGAGGTAGTATTTTGAGGGGCTCTGAAAGAGGCAGGAAGGTATAGGGATGCTCAAATAAAGAGAGGAGCACTTCACAGCTCGCACGCATCTGGAAGACACCTTTCAGTACTCTATTAGCAAGCTAGTCATTATCGGCAACATGAGATGATATTGATGAGAACTCAGTAATGTAAAACCTGACCTTCAAGAAGGTGCATTGAAATAAACTAAACATTTTTTATTATATTACTGAAAATTTAAAAAGGTAGGACATATTCCTTTTCAAAGGTAATCCTGATAAGCAATTTGAAATTGCTATTTTTTGGAGCCATAGATGCTGTCAATTCTTCTCTTTTACTTTTTCTTTTTTTGATCTTGGTAGAGTGCTGTGGTGTCATAGCTCATAGCAACCTCAAACTCTTGCACTCAAGTGATTCTCTTGCCTCAGCCTCCCAAGTAGCTGGGACTACAGGAGCCTACCACAATGCCCAGATATTTTTTAGAGATGAGGTCTCCCCCAGGCTCAGGCTGGTCTCAAACCTGTGAGCTCAGGCAATCCACCCACTTTGGCCTCCCAGGTGCAGGATTTCAGGTGTGAGCCACTGTGCCCAGCCCAATGCTGTCAATTCTTTTTTTTTTAGGGGCAGAGTCTCACCATGTTGCTCTCAGATATCATGCCTCCATGGTAGATTAAAATGAGCCTTAGTGTAAAAGATATTCCAGAAATGGGGGGAAAATTCATACTATTTACTATGGTATCAAAAACTTGAGTTAGCAAAACATACACAGAGCTTACACACTTTTTGAACACGATGAGGCATTGCTAAGGAAAATTTCAAAAATAACTAAATAAGTAGACAAGTATACTTTATGCATGGGTTACTTTATGCAAGTATACATGCATCGTTTGAAAGACTCAATGGTTTTTAAATGGAATATTTCCTTACATTGATTCATAAATTCAGTGGAATACCAATCAAAATCTGGCAGGTTTTTTCATAGCAATTGCCAAGTTTATTTCAAAATGTACATAGAATTGTAAAAATCCGATATGAGCCAAAACTATTTTATAAAGCACAAAGTTGGGAAGCTTAAGTCACCAGATTTCAAATTAGCATAATGCTACAGTATTTAAGAAAGTATAAGTGTTGACTTTAGACATTAAGATTAGAATGGTTACACCGATTGCATTTGTTAGATAAAGCCCCTCTTAAAATTGTGTCTTGCCCCCCAAGAGGTGTGCCACACACTATGACCCCCCATTTCCCTACCTCCTCCCCCCTCCCGGATCCCTCCCCCCCCTCCCCTTGTATTAGCTCATCTACTTCCTTCATATTAGAATTGAGTACATTGGATCCTTGATTCTTCATTCTTGTGAAGTTTTACTAAGAAGAATGTGTTCCAT
>NW_003856768.1:0-1443 GCF_000181295.1 Otolemur garnettii | reverse complement strand
TAGAGAGTTCTGGCATCTTAGCTCACAGCAACCTCAAACTCTTGGGCTCAAGCAATCTTCCTGCCTCAGTTCCCAAGTAGCTGGGACTACAGGCTCCTGCCACCACAGTTGACTAGTTTTTCTATTTTTAGTAGAGATGGGGTCTCGCTCTTGCTCATGCTGGTCTGGAACTCCTGAGCTCAAGGGATCTGCCCCCCTTGGCCTCTCAGAGTACTAGGATTATAGGAGTGAACCACTGCACTCAGCAAGGATAAAATTAGACACACAGACAATTCTTACATAAAACGTTGGGGTGAATTAATTAGTACAAAGTTAGTGGATTTGTGTACAGAATGTGGGTTAATCCCAAGAAGGCTGAAAAATTGATTTGCAGAATAAGTGAGAAATTTTTTTTTTTTTTTTTTTTTTTGGAGACAGAGCCTCAAGCTGAGCCCCTGGGTAGAGTGCCATGGCTTCACTGCTCACAGCAACCTCCAACTCCTGGGCTCAAGCGAGTCTCCTGCCTTAGCCTCCCAAGTAGCTAGGACCACAGGCACCCACCACAACACTCGGCTATTTTTTGGTTGCAGCCATTATTGTTGTTTGGCGGGCCCAGGCTGGATTCGAACCTGCCACCTTAGGTGTATGTGGCTGGCGCCTTAGCCGCTTGAGCCACAGGCGCTGAGCCAGTCTTCTTCTTATACTGGACTCATGTTCATTTTCTTTCTCTCTTTACACACTTCCATTTGCTGGAACACACGCACACACACAAACTCATGGAATTTTACTTGTGTGAATACTCTTAAGTGCTGGAAATACAAGTTAAACTGAAATGGAAAACACTTTAAATAATCCCCAAGTTATGTAATGGTTGTTGCTTTTAAGCATCAAAAAGGATATGAAATTTTTCCTAAGGGAATAGACAGTGTGTAGTAATTGTGGTAAAAGCAAACATTAAGATTACATCTAGTGTTGACCCCACTTAGCACCATTGTACATTATCATCATCTTTGTACTGATACTGAGTCATCACTCATATGAAGCTATGGAATTTAAGGAAGAAAATCAATCTTTTACTTCCTGTACCTTCAGTACTGCAGCCAGTGATGACAAGGTCTGTTGCTTTTGAGGTTTTGCAAACTAGACCTCAAGTTCATTTAAAATCTTTGTTCAAAGAGACTTTTGCAGTTACTTTTCCTCTGCTCAAGGTCATACTTTCTGATTTAATGATATATTTTAGTGTATCTTGAAAGTTCTGTTCAAATTTTCTCAAATAAAATTTACTGTACTTTTCTTATCAGATACATTCCATGAACTGCATGAATTTAATTCTTTAAATTTTTTGGAATACTTACCATGCACACCCAACCCCAAACCCAGGACAGTTAGTGGAGTTTTTAAAGTTTCTCAAAGATTCTAAGATCAAGCAGGGCAACTGGCAGAATATTGCCTTGCTAAGAAAAA
>NW_003856767.1:0-1444 GCF_000181295.1 Otolemur garnettii | reverse complement strand
CAGAGCTGAGTTCCCATACTGACTCACCCCCTCCCTCAACTCTGTGAGGCCTGACATGATCACTGACTGAACTCTCGAATCTATAGTTTTCCTCTTTGTCAATCAGCCATATAAATGGTGCTTACCTCCCAGACGTGGAGAGATCCATTTCAGAGGGTTAACGTGTGCCCCCTCCCCATAACTGCCCAGAAGAGGGGAAATAACCAACTGCCACCCACGCAGTAAAACTCGGTGAAGACATCTATGTACATCGTGCAATGCAACACAACCTTCAGTGTTATTTATTTATTTAGAGTTCTGTGCTACAAAGCACAGAAGAGAACAGTTAGCAGCTCTTCACTCTTCGTTCAAACAGGAAACCAACACTTTCAGGCACTTTTCATTCTTCAGCCGTACTTGAGAAACACTTTATACACCGTATTGCCTAAATGAAAATACAGAGAGAAGAATATAACCAACACTCATATACCCACTGCTCGGCTCATAAGGCACAATCTTCCAGATATCATTGTATCCCACCCCCCCACCTACACCTCCAGGATAAAGGGCCCCTTCCCTCTGCAGAAGTATCCCCTCCATTGCACTGATGTTTCTCATTGCCATGAATGGCTGTCAACTTCTACTACATAGATGCGAACTGCCAGAAGACCTATACTATAGGAAATTCATCACTTCCATTGGAAGATATTGTGCAATGGATAGAAATCACAGCAGAGCTGCTAACGCTTAGTTTACAGGAAGGGTGCATAAAGCATCAGCAGTATACCATGTGACACATGCCCCCTCAATCCACAAGATGCCACATGCCACCTGCCCACAAAATCGGGAGGACTCCAAATGCCACCCGCCATAGGAACTCCAGCTGGTCCTGTCTGGCAGGCTATAGCTCCTTTGGGAAAACCCTGTGTGACTCTGTAAAGCAATTTTGGGTGTCAGTGCTCAGGCAGTCCTGAGGCGACTCACTTGCGGACTCTGTACTTGAGGACGGCCTTGGTGGCCTCAGACTCGGTGCACCTGCCCAGCTCCCCGGGCAGCAGCATGCGCACGGCGCTCTGGAGCTCCCTGGTGGAGAGGGTGGAGCGATTGGTGTAGTGGGCCAGGCAGCCGGCCTCCCGGGCGATTCGCTCACACATATCGTAAACGAAGGAATCCATGACTTTCACGGCCCCCTTGGACAGGCTGAGGCCCTGGTGCACCTGCTTCAGGACGCGGGGGAAGTAGGTGGCGAAACTTTTCCGTGCCTGGCTGGGGCGGTGACCACGGCGCCTTCGCCGTTTCCGTTTCTTGGTGGTGGATGACTCAGCCTCAGACTCGTCGGCACTGGTGCCCGAAGTGTGAGAAGATATGCCAGAGTAAGCCTCGGTCATGGTCTCAGCCTCGGACTCATCAATACTGGTGCCCGAAGCGTGGGAAGACGTGCCAGAGTAAGGCTCCGCCATGGCAA
>NW_003856766.1:0-1444 GCF_000181295.1 Otolemur garnettii | reverse complement strand
CTGGTTCATGTATCTCTTATTCCTTACACTATATTTGAGTAGTGAAAATCTAGATCAATTATTAGGACAAGAGAATAAAGGAAGTGATAACAGTTTATACTTGAAAGATACTTGAGAGTAGACTTTGGGCATTTGCAAAGGAAGTGCAGATCATTTCACTTGTGATGTGTTTTCTTGTGCCAAGCCCAGGGTGGTTGGGCTGGGATGGAGAAAGGAGCTTTTTGACTGTTATTCTGACCTCACCAGTTTGCTGTTTTCTCTGTAGGGTCAAGAGGACTCTAGCCGGGGTTCAGATAATTCCAGTTATGATGAAGCACTCTCTCCAACATCTCCTGGGCCTTTATCAGTAAGAGCTGGGCATGGAGACCGTGACCTGGGTAATCCCAATATGGCTCCACCTACACCGGAATTGCACGGCATCAACCCTGTGTTCCTGTCCAGTAATCCCAGCCGTTGGAGTGTAGAGGAGGTGTATGAGTTTATTGCGTCTCTTCAAGGTACTGAGGGTCTCCAACAGAACCTTAGAACCCAGGTTGTTTTCCTTAGGTCACCCAGTAAGAACTTTTGTATTTCTTTCAGGGTTGATAGTGTCTTCTATCATGTTAGCATGTTTTCAGTGTTTGATTTTCATTTCTTATATTTCTCAGCAATAAGCTTTGGATAAATACATTTTTAGGGTAATTTAACTGTGATACCCACTGTGGTAAAAGTTTTCAATAGAGATTAAAAACTAAAGATCTTTGTTGCCCCATTCCCTTCAAGGCAGGGCTGTTTGTAAGTTCTTTTTTTTTTAGAGACAGGGTCTTACTCTATCATCCAGGGTTAAGTGCCCTGGCCTCTTCATAGCTCAACATAACCTCAAAACTCATGGGCTCAAATGATCCTCCTGCCTCAGCCTCCCGAGTAACTGGGACTACATGCACCATGCCTAAGTTTTCTCCTTTGTAGAGATGGGGTCTTGCTTTTGTTCAGGGTGGTCCTGAACTCCTGGCCTCAAGCAGTTCTCTAGTCTCAGTCTCCTGGAGTGCTAAGATTACAGGTGTGAGCCATCATGCCCTGCCTTATAATCTAATGTTGACAAGAGATTTCTCCAAACAAAACAAAACAAAAACAAAATCACTCTAACCACCTTGGTACTTCTCTAAATTCTAGACCTTTAAACAAAAATTTCACAAAGGATCTTAGCTTTTATCTTTTTTGACAGTGTAAAAATGTCTTTATTTTTGGTAAATGCCTCCTTCTCAAACTTTTTGAATTATTTCTATGGCTAAACAACTGAATTGTTCTTTATCTTGGCTTTTTTTTAAAGCCAGTCATTCTAATTTTATTTTGCCATCTTAGACCTTTGCACTACTGAATTTGGGACAAGTATTTTGAGATTAACCATTGTTATGCTTCAGTTTGTGTCTTCACCTTTGGTTCCCTGTCTTATCCTCTGATGCTG
>NW_003856765.1:0-1446 GCF_000181295.1 Otolemur garnettii | reverse complement strand
ATGAATGTTGGGTTACCATGTTGCATTCTGATGTCATGATCCTTGTAAGGCCCAAGGATGTAGGTCAGAGCCAGTTTCTAATCTCACTCGTTGTGAGGAGGGCAGATGGTTTCATGGTAAGTCCTAAGGGGCCACCCTGAGAAGGCGGGAAGAGGCGGCGGCAGGTTCTCAACCAGGGCGCTACTTGCCCAGGTACAGCTGGCTGCCGCCCACTTCCATTGTGGGGGAATCCCCAGCGGCCTCTAGGACACCCGTAATCTCCAATAACCACGAGGAATCCCCCTGACTGCTTGTGTTTCTTAACCACTTTCCTTCACCAAAAACATCAACAACAGAGAAACACAGAAAAGAACCCAAAGAGAGAGGCTCGCTGGTGCCGTTCCGCCGCCACCTCCAGCCAGGGCGGAGACGCGCCTGGAAGCGCAGCGCCCCGGGTGCGCTCCGAGTCCGCTCGGCCCCGCACCCCAGCACCTCCCTTGGGTTGCATTAGCCGGGCGGATCCTCCCGCCGTGAGCCCCGGGCCGAGCTCCCGCCCGAGTCCCCAGAGGGAGGGCAGGGTCGCCCCCTCCTCGCCCCGCCCCGCGGCGCCCCTCACCGTCCTCCGGGTGGAAGAGAACCAGGAAGCGGGACGGGCTCCCCGGGTCCTGCCGGACCTCACACTCCCCGCCGCCCGATCTCTTTGGGCTCTGGAAGTACATCTGCAACTTGGTGCTCAAGTTCTTCGGGGGGTCGGGGACCCAAGACCCCTCGACCAGCAGCGGGAAGGAGCCGGACTCAGCCATCCTAGGCTCAGCTTGCCTGTCCCTCCGCCCTGACTGCTGGCCTGCCCATTTCCCCAATTCTGGGCGGTTAACTTTGTCTCTTTCGCTTTCCTTTTCTAGAAAACTCTACCGGCCTTTACTTCCCGTTTGAGCTGTTAACAGCTGTAGCGGGACTGAGCTTGTCACCTTCATTAGCCACCTTTGTCCTAGGCTTCGGGACTGTCCTTCGCAGCCCCGGGCATCAGGCCTCCCTCCACCTGCGCCCAGCATAGCCCAAGCTCCGGCACTCACCCAGCCCACAGCTAAAACCAGCAGCTTTGGGACGCCAGAGTTTGAACACACAGGAGGATAGTTTCACTTTTGCCATCAGCCAACATTTTCCCAGAGGATAAAATGGTTCACAAACCCTGACCCTTTAAAAATGTTTGTTGCCCCTGTGGGGACTTCTTTCAATAGTGTAATTACCAGAATTTTACCTTAATTTCCTATTTTTGCTTTTTGTTCTCTGGATTGTTCATACCACATGTCTGGAAACGTGGGAGACGCGTTGCACTCCCGTTGCTTGTGGAATGTTTACTGGGTGCTGTGTACTTAGGACAAAGTCAAAGGACAGACAAAGTCCCTGCCCTCACTGAGCTCAAAGAGCCAGGGGGACTCAGAGGAGTTAGGGCACAGTAGACTGAGG
>NW_003856764.1:0-1446 GCF_000181295.1 Otolemur garnettii | reverse complement strand
TGTGGCATCACAGCTCACAGCAACCTCCAACTCCTGGGCTCAAGTGAGTCTCCTGCCTCAGCCTCCCAAGTAGCTGAGACCACAGGCACCTGCCACAACACCTGGCTATTTTTTAGTTGCAGCCATCATTGTTCTTTTTTGGTGGCCCGGGCTGGATTCAAACCCACCACCTTAGGTGTATGTGGCTGGCACCTTAGCCACTTGAGCCACAGGCGCCGAGCCGCAATGTTTTGATACATATAATATATAGTGATCAGATCAGAGTGATTAGCATATGCATCCTCTCAAATGTTTATCATTTCTTGGTATTGGAATACTTCCATACCTACTTTTAGCTATTTTAAACTATAACTTATATTATTGGGTTTTGAAAGAATAAGATCCATGACCTAGATATAATCTACAGCACTGTTTGCTATTCTATGCAGGACTCCCACCCCCCGGCTTCATTTCTCCTAAGACTTTCATATTCTTTAATCAGACATTCACTAGTGAAGCAGCTAGAGGAGGAAAAAAAAATTGGTCTGCAGGTTGAAAGACTAATGATGTCGATATTGCAGTAATGAGGCCATGAGATGAATAAAAATTAGAAAGTGAGTCTACGAAGTATCCTTGACTCTCTAATTTCCTGTCTGTTGGTCTAAAGGAAACTGGGTTTCTGGAACATCAGAGTAAATAGTTTTGACTTCATCACAGAACAGTGATTATCATTACAACCCAAGTGAGCACCAGCTGAGGACACAGGTGTACCCCTCATCAGGGACCGGGTCTCACAGCAGATAGTCGCCGAAAAATGTGGGTGGGGTCAGGGCACATTTTCTTGGGCAGGTAACATTTTTTCAAACCTAGAGATTTGGGGAGATGTAAAAGATTTGTACAAGATTCCCTAGCAAGCAGGCTCATGAAAAATAAAAAATAAAAATAAGACTTTTACAAGAGTCCAACCCCTAAACATATTGGAAGGAAGACATGGGACAAAACACATCTTCAATCCCAGGCAGTGTGATGACTTGAGTCTTAGGCGGTCTGAATAAATGATTAGTCACATTGTGCCTCCTCAGAAATAAGCAAGTTCATTTTCATCTGTGCAGGAAAACCTCACAGTTAGCAGTGTGGTCTTAAAACAAATTCTGCATTCCACTCCATATTTTAAAAGGATAACTGCTTGCATTTGGGAGGCTCTGAGCCCTTTTGTGACTCCCACATCATGTACCATGGGTGACTGGATCAAGGTAGCCTGAAAAGTTTAAAAATCAAACATAATTTTCCAAGTTATCCTAATTGGATTTTAAATCAAGGATTAACAATGGGCATCTAACAGCACATGGAGCCAGTAAACATAGCCCACACATCCCTAAGAAATTTAAATGGGTAATGACGGAAACACAGTCCTCAGAGGGTCCAGAGGGTCCAGATTTTCAAGTCTTCCCACCCTCCCCATCGGCA
>NW_003856763.1:0-1446 GCF_000181295.1 Otolemur garnettii | reverse complement strand
ATGATCTAAGTCTTCTGTCCAATATACCTTACTCAGTCACTTCAGGGAAATGTACCAAGATATCTGTGAGGGTCATTACCTAGTAATCACACATTCAGTCATTCTATATGTGCTTACTCAGTGGTGCCAAGCATGGAAGTGTCAGGGAGGCTAGGTGTGTTGAAGCCAACTGTAGCATAGGCAGGATCTGATCAAAGGTGTTTCTTCTTTGGTTTTTGTTTACAGATAAAGTAAAAGTAAAATAAGTCGGTCAATGTTCTCCTAGACAGTTGTTTCTAGGGCAACTCCCTGTGATGATTCTGGTATGGTATTAACAGCACCAAGCCTGTAGTCTGATCTCCAACTCAGTTAACTTTAAACAAAGTAAACTTGAATTCATGTTTCTGCATTACACCTAAGTTTTCATAACTCCTTAAAATTTTCTACATAAACTTCAAGACAAGTAGATGTCTCCAATAGCACCATTTTAACTTTTGTTGGAAAACCAAATTGATAACTTGATTTATGTTCCTTATAGGCAATACACAAATTCTTACTTTGGTATCATGTTCATTTCACTATTGTGGGTGCTATGATAAGTCATAGATACAGTTAGCTGATTATGTGGGCTCTTTTCCCACTTCCCTCCAGGGTAGGGGCCAACCGTCACGTTATTTGTACACATCAGTGCCAGGCCAAGTTCCAGCCTTAGTAGAGCATATCACTAAGCTTCTGCTGAGTGTCATATGGTCAAATGTTCATAAAGGACAAGAGAAGGCCACTCAATCTCAAATGAGAATCTAAGGTATTTCAAAAAACATCATTGTCATCATGTCACTCCACTTTTTTCTTTGTAGACAAGTTATAAGAAGGAAAATGGAATGATTCAAAGTCATTCTCTGTTCTATCATATCTTCCACTAGAAATGTGCCTGGATAATTGTGATTCAGTCATGTTGCCACAAAAGCTACCTGTTTGGGGAGGGGATAAAGCTACTGAATTTTCTAATTCCAAATTAATTTGAACTACTGCACCCATTTTAAGAGTCAGATGGAGAAGAGGAAAAATCTATTATTTCAAAATGGGGTAATTCTTTGTCTCCATAGAAAACATACTCATGATTACTCTTGAAGAACAACATTAAATCTTACAACTATCCTTGACAGAAAATAGCTTGCAATCATCTTAAGTAACTCTGACACACTTGGAATAACAACTTAGGAAAGGTCCTGAATTATAGTCACAAACCCCCAGCACATGACTAAAAATCTCTTTCCTTTAAAAGCAGAGCCTAGACCTCAGCAGAATATCACAATTCATTTGAGCTGAGATTTCACAGGACTAAGTAGAAATGTCTCCTCAAAAGTCAGAGGCATCCAGGTTAGGAAATCTCAAACAAATTTTGTCTAATCACACTGTGATTAGTATATAATATTTCTGCAAAACCAGCATGAGTGAAAAATTTTT
>NW_003856762.1:0-1447 GCF_000181295.1 Otolemur garnettii | reverse complement strand
AAAGAGGGGGCGGTGCCTGTGGCTCAAAAGAGCAGGGCACCGGCCCCATATGCCGGAGGTGGCAGGTTCAAACCCAGCCCCGGCCAAAAACTGCCCCCCCCCCAAAAAAAAGAGAAATTACAATACATTCTGGTTTAAGTATAAACAATATACTTAAAATAATGACTTTTAATAGCCTTATTTTTCCCTTTTCAATATTTTTTGAAATAATTTAATGTTCTGGGAAAATAGTAGCCATTAAAAAACATGTATACACATGAGAGTATGTATACAGAAACAGGGAATTTTTTCCTATTGCCTCAGACATTCATATGGCCATTCATGGCACTGGTCTTTATTTAAGATTTTGATATTTTAAGGCCTTCATGGATTTTATGGATTAATATTTATTTTTTAAATATTGCATCGAAATATTATTTATGTTGGTAACTGAGGTTTTGGGATCCCCCTTAAATGTTGCCCTTGAGGTGAGTGTCTTACTTATTTTAGTCTAATCTTGGCCTCGTTTCAGAATTAAATATGATGTTTACTGATGGTTTTTGACAGCTAATCTTTATCAAGTTAGGGGTGTTTTCTAGTTTTACGATAGTTTATTTCATAAGTGAATATTGAATTGAATCAAAATTGTTTTGAACTTCTCTTGAGAAGTTTATATAAATTTTCCTTTAATCTCCTCTGCTAGAGTTCCGTTGGTTTATATCTTCTCTAATGCTGAAGCTGACTTGCGTTCCTGGGACAAACTCTACTTGTCCTATTTTTAAGAGACACTAGTTCCATTTTTAATACTTTATAAAATTCAATTTTTATAATTGTATCCATATATGGTATTTGATTATTATTTCTTTAAGAGCTATTTTTAATCAGGGTTATGCCCCTAAGTTTCCTGGTTTCGTGATTTCCCACATCTATTGATACTTTAAAACAGTTGTCTAAGAACTATCTGTTCCTTTAGAGGTTTGGTAGAAATGTACAGAATTTCCTGGGCCTGGTGCCACTGGGAAGAGTTGGGGAGGCAGATGATCATTTCAATGTTTTTTTTTTTTTTATATTAGATCATAGCTGTGATTTAATAAAAAATTTTTTATTAAATCAATTCAATCATGAGGTACAATGTGCTAGTTTAATATACAATTTGAAATATTTTCATCAAACTGGTAAACATAGCCTTCATGGCATTTTCTTATTGTGTTAAGACATTTATATTTTACATTTAGTAAATTTCACACGTACATTTGTAAGATGCACATAATTTCAATTTCTATTGCTCACATTTTCTTATCTCCTTAAGCCATTTTAAAAATGTATATTTTCCTACAAAATCATCATTTAAAATTTTTCTTAAATTTACAGTAATTTCCCATTTTTTGTTCTTCATGTTATTTCTTCTCTTTTGGCTACTAGTTAAATTTTAGTTTTCTTTCATTTATTTCTCCTTAATTCCTGCACA
>NW_003856761.1:0-1447 GCF_000181295.1 Otolemur garnettii | reverse complement strand
TTGAACCATAGGTGCCACCCCAGTTTGATTCTTAAATGAGGATTCTATGGTTGTTAATGTCACTGAATTATCATTTCTTTTAGACCAATTTATTCAGCAAACTTGAAAAATCATACATATTTATATGGAGAAACTATTTCGTGAGTTTACAGGAATATTGGATAGTTAAATCTCAGATTACAAGGTACTTACTTGAAGTTTTAAATTTATATTCAGATCTTTTTCCTTTAATCTGAAAATTTTGATTCCTAGTGGTGTTAACATAATTACTTGGCTTTTTTACTTAATAGCTTCAAAATAACAGTGCCAGCATTTCTGCTAATAATAAAACCACTGAGTACAATTTAAGATTTTTTTTTTGTCCTTAACATATATCCCATAAAGACTTTATAATGAAAATATTGGTTTTAAATCCTTCAACATAATTATTTTTACTTAGTTATGTCACCAACATAATAATAGACAGTTAGATTCACTGTCTTCAGTTATTTTTCAAATATAGGGTGGTGGTAAAGTTCGTGTGCAATTGTCAATTGCACACTATTTAAGCTTGCACATGAACTTTATGGCCACCCTGTATAAGCATGCTTATCGGGATTTATCCTTACTTGTGTTTATTTGACACGTAAACCATTTACAAGATTTCAAAACCAAAACTCAAAATAGAAGCTTAACTTTTCTATCACTGCCTCCCCTGAAAGGTAACATTTTTCCTAGTTTGGGGTTTATCTTTTAGTTTTCTGTAATACCCATATATACATTTATATATATACACACAGGTGTGCATGAGTGAGTATGTATAAATACATGTGTATTTGTGCTTATACATATAGACATACATCTCTCTCTTTTTTATATAAATAAGTTACAATTTCCTTAAGCTTGACAGTTGATACCTTTCATATTTGACTTTGACACGTCTCGTTTTATTTTTATCATGAAGGTGCATCCTCATTCTTTCAAAAGCATATTTTGGCTTATGATTATCTTTCAAATTTTTTAAACCAATTTTTGTGAAACCATGGATGAATCAAAAATTCATGTTATTTTGAAACATGAGTCACCTTGTGGAACCAATGCAGTGCAGACAGCTTGAAACATCAATGAAGTTTTTGAGAAGAATGTGGCTAATGAATGCATAGTACATCCATGGTCTGGAAAGTTCCGTTCTGGTGATTTAAATCTTGAAAATGAGCCATGTGGGAGAGCTGAGACCAAGGTGGGTAATGATGAACTTAACGTTGTATCGGAAGTGAATCCACCTAAACCTTCATGTGAGTTTGCAGCAAGGTTTGATGTTAGTATTCCAACAATAGTGGACCATTTGAAGCAAATCAGCAATGGAAAAAAGCTGGAAGGATGGGTTCTGCATGAATTAAATGAGCATCAGAAGAGGGAATGGAAGCTTGTCTTTCTTTGCTGTAATGACATAAAGGGGAACTATTTC
>NW_003856760.1:0-1448 GCF_000181295.1 Otolemur garnettii | reverse complement strand
CAGCAAAATGGTGGATGCTCAGTGAGGTAGTAGAGCCGTTCCAGAGCACATATCCTGTTCTAAGCCCTGTGCTTGGCACAAGGAAGACAGATGATTGAGTACAGAACCTCTTTGTCATCTCCAGCTCCACATACCCTCTGTGAGGAACACAAAAATGTATTAACCACGTATGTCTTTTAGTTTCTATTTCTGATGCCTTGGCATCTGAGGCCTTGTGGACCCTGGAGAGACAGCTCCTTCTAGGGTAAGGCAATTGCTGGAGATGGTAAACAACTTACCCTAGAGGGCGCTTGTCAAATGTAAACAAATCAATTCAGACATAATGTCACCAATCTCCTCCTTTCCTGGGCTCTCACACTCTGGGTCACTATCCAAGTGCCCTAACAACCAGGGGGCCAGGAACCAGATAAGTAGGGATAGCCCTATGCACCAAGGCTACTGAAATTATTCAAAGGAGCCAGTCCTGAACTGGTTACTGCCTTCCCTGTTCCTTCCCACAGAGGTAGAAGACCACAATAAATGCTCTTCCTGCAGCTGTCCTGTCTCCTTCTGCCTCTTGACTTAGCCTGTGATTCCCCATGGCCAGGGATCCTCTCCTCTTGAGAACTGTGGCTAACAAACTACCTTTTCGGGGCAGTCATTTACTGAACTGTTTTAAATTTTCTTCTAATCCGCTCTACTGTAAAAACTCTCTCAGATAGATTCCCATTTGGGATGTATTCCTGTAACTGCCGGGAGTGCGGTCAGCAGGCCGCCTCCAGCTGTCAGCCTCCTTGAAGAATACCTTCGCTCAAGAGAGCCACCTCGTTTTTCCAGAGTGGCCCACATTCACTGACCAATGGAGACAGGAGTACAAAATCTTACACATTTTAAATGAATGTTGGAAAAACTGAAGGGTCACTTTCAGCTTCAGAGAGTTCCCTATGGAGTTGACTGAGCCTAACGAGTCCTCAGAGTAGCTCCTTTGCTTCCTTTGTTAAATTCTGTTTTCACCCTCTACTCTCCGCAGGTGTTTGTCCCATATGATCCCCCGAGTTAAACATCCCATGCGATAAAAACTATCACAGAGACTGTTTTCCATAAAGAGAAACTGCAACAGTTATCTCCAGGCAGGATCTAAGAAGGCAAAAAGGGATTGTGAAGCTGATCTCTTATCTTCCAGCTGAGTTTCAAAACCCATTAGAAATGGTGATGGGCGCACAGAGTCTGAGGCAGGATAGAAAACAGTGAATAATAATTACAAAGGTACATTTCTCTCACCTTTTCTCCTCCATGAGAGGGACCCACTTCAAACTCTCTTTGGAAGTGCTCTGAACTTTTGCTTTGTTCTTCCTAAATAAAATCTTTCTTCTAATTTTTATTTTTTGAGAGAGTGTCTCACTGAGTAGCCCTGGGGTTAAGTGCATGGTGTCATAGCTCACAGCAACTTCAAAATCTTGGGCTCAAGC
>NW_003856759.1:0-1449 GCF_000181295.1 Otolemur garnettii | reverse complement strand
TCAGGAACTGCTCCAGGAATCCTGACCTCAGTCATCATGATAGAAGATAAACAAGGAAAAATGTAAGCAATGAGGACAAATGATGGGCACAATGGATTTATATTTTTCAAAGCAAGACAAACTTAAATCATTAATTGCACATTTAAACCGTCTTCATCACCTGGCTTTGACTAGCACTGCACTGGTAGATGATCCATAAATATGTTTGTGGTGAACAATTAGGAATCAGTAAATTAATTAACAAATATAAAATATAGACAGTTATTGATTAATCTCATGTCTTTGGGCAATACTGACCAGAGGGGAACTTCAGAGAGGAAATCTGTTGAATTGCAGATGGAAAGTGTAAGAGGGGTAACGTGAACTAGTAGGAGTTGAACTATCAATGGGGGAAAGTATCTATGTCAGTAGTAAAATGGAGGGTTTAGAGTCAGAATTTTCTCTGACTGAAGGAGCTTCATATGATTGAGTCCCATTTCCCAAGTGCCTTTAAGTCCTGGCTGAGTTATGAAATAATAAAACACGGGAAGTCTTCTAAGCCACAAGGTAGGCAATGAGGTGTGTGGCATCTGACAGTATCTCACAGATCCCAGTCATCCAATGGTTTCCTTAAATGCTTAATTCTTAGCAGTTGATGGCTTATTTTTCAAAAATAATAAAGTTACTTCAAATACTGAACAATCAATCTTAAGTGATAACACTTGTCACATTCACTTAGTCAATAAATGAGACCGTCTATTTGTTAATCTTTTATGTTTAGGGTTTTATATACACCTGCATATACACACACATATATGTGTGTATAATATATATATATATGTTTATATATAAACTTTAAGTCTGTCTTACTTTTTAATCTTTTTTGGATACATAATAACTATACATATTTATGGGGTACATCTAATATTTTACATACACATACAATGTGTCATAATCAAATCTGGGTAAATGGGATATCCATTACCAAACATTTATCCATTACCAAACATTTCAAATCTACTCTTCTTAGATATGTATACATTATAATATTTACATATTATAGAATGTATATCATATAATATATACATATCTAAGAGGCAAAGAATGATTCTACCCATAGATCATAGATCATATATATATACACCTAACGGGATATATATATATCTCCATATATATATATATATACCTCCTATTAGTTATATGTATATATACCTAATAGGGAGATAGATATTATATATATCTATCTATATATGATCATAGATCTATAGATCTCTATGATCATATATATAGATATATAGCTCTCTATTATGCTACTGAACACAAGATATTATTTCTTCTCCCTAAATTATATCTTTGTACCTGTTAATCAACTCCTCTTTACCCCTCCATCTCTAATACCCTTCCCAGCCCTCTGGTAACCATCATTCTGTTCTCTACCTCCCTGAGATCTATTTTTTTTTCAGCTCCCAC
>NW_003856758.1:0-1449 GCF_000181295.1 Otolemur garnettii | reverse complement strand
ACTATTTGGTTGAGTAACTATGAAAGGAATGAGAAAGGTTGCAGGGTGGGCCCTGCGGGTGTGGTTTAAGCAACTATGAATGGAATGGGGAGGGTTACTAGGTGGGCCCTGCAGTTTAACAGAGCAGATAAGAAAATGGCGCTGGTCTGGCCCTTACAGAAACAACAACAAATATTAACAAATGGGTCTTAATTAAAACTGAAAAGCTTTTGCACAGCTAAGGACACAACCAAAAGCAAATAGACAGCCTTCAAAATGGGAAAAGATATTTGCATATTATGAATCTGACAAAACCTTGATAACTAGGATCTATAGAGAACTCAAATTAATCAACAAAAAAGAGGTAACAACAATGCCATCTATCACTGGGTGAGAAACATGAACCAAATCTTCTCTGAGGAAGACAGATGAATGGCTAACAAACATGAAAAAATACTCATTGTCCCTAATCATCAGAGAAACTGCAAATCAAAACCATCCTAAGAAAACACTTTATCCCAGTAAGATTAGCCCACATCACAAAGTCCCAAAGTTGTAGATGTTGGCACAAATGTGGAGAGAGAAGAACACTTTTACACTGTTGGTGGGGCTGCAGACTAATACAGACTCTTCGGAAAGAAGTATGGAGAATCCTCAAAGAATTCAAATTAGATATCCCATTTGACCCTGCAATCTCACTACTAGGCATCTACGCTGAAGGAAAAAAAAATCATTTTACCATAAGGACACATGCACTAGATTGTTTATTGCAGTTTAATTTACGATTGCCACAATGTGGAAACAACCTAAATGCCCATCAACCCAGGAATGGATTAAGAAACTGTGGTATATGTATAACTTGGAATACTATGCAGCCATAAAAGATGGTGATTTCACATCTTTTGTGTTAACCTGAATGGAGTTAAAACACATTCTTCTCAGTAAAGTGTCATAAGAATGGAAAATCAAATATCCTATATACTCAATACTAGTATGAAACCAGTAGACCATCTAATTCATGCTCACATAGGAAAAAAGTCATTTCAATTCAAGTTGGGGGTAGGGGGAATGAGGGAGGGGGAGTAGGGGAGAGGGGCTTGGGGTGCTCCCATTGAATGGCACAGTGTAGGGCTGTATCACACACTTTGGGGTTGTAGGACACAACTACAAGAGGCACTCTACCTAACAAATTCAAATATTGTGACTTGGTTGTTTGTACCCTCACAGCAACCTGAAATAAAAAAGAAAGAAAATAGGCTTGGCACCTGTGGCTCAAGCAGCTAAGGCGCCAGCCACATACACCTGAGCTGGTGGGTTCAAATCCAGCCCAGGCCTGCCAAACAACAATGACGGCTGCAACCAAAAAATAGCCAGGCATTGTGGCGAGTGCCTGTGGTCTCAGCCACTTGGGAGGCAGAGGCAAGAGAATCACTTAAGCCAAGGAGTTGGAGGTTGCTGTGAGCTGTGATG
>NW_003856757.1:0-1449 GCF_000181295.1 Otolemur garnettii | reverse complement strand
TGTATGAAGGTGGTCAGTGTATGGAGGTGGTCAGTGTACAGAGGTGGTCAGTGTACGAAGATGGTCAGTGTATGGAGGTGGTCAGCGTATGGAGGTGGTCAGTGTACATAGGTGGTCAGTGTACGAAGGTGGTCAGTGTATGGAGGTGGTCAGTGTATGAAGGTGGTCAGTGTACGAAGGTGGTCAGTGTATGGAGGTGGTCAGTGTACAGAGGTGGTCAGTGTATGGAGGTGGTCATTGTATGGAGGTGGTCAGTGTACATAGGTGGTCAGTGTACGAAGGTGGTCAGCGTATGGAGGTGGTCAGTGTATGAAGGTGGTCAGTGTATGGAGGTGGTCAGTATACAGATGTGGTCAGTGTACAAAGATAGTCAGTGTACAGAGGTGGTCAGTGTACAGAAGTGGTCAGTGTATGGAGGTGGTCAGTGTACGGAAGTGGTCAGTGTATGGAGGTGGTCAGCGTATGGAGGTGGTTAGTGTATGGAGGTGGTCAGTGTACAGAGGTGGTCAGTGTACAGAAGTGGTCAGTGTATGGAGGTGGTCAGTGTATGGAGGTGGTCAGTGTACGGAAGTGGTCAGTGTATGTAGGTGGTCAGCGTATGGAGGTGGTCAGCGTATGGAGGTGGTCAGTGTACGGAGGTTCTACTGCAATTGAATATGTAAAACTCTGAGTTTGGTACTATTAGACTTTTGAGCTAGTAGGTCTCATTTGGGGAGGAAAACATGTCCTCAAGCCCTACACACAGAGGCCACCTTTGAGTCACATTACATAACAATAGGATGCTACCTGGGAGGCTGAAGGCTCACTGCACTGGTGCTGACGAGACTGATGGGAACAGTGTCAGCTGCTCAGCCTCAGGTCATACACCTCCTCCAAGCCACCAGAGCTGACAGATTTCAAGCCCAGGGACTCTGTCTCTCCCAGAGCAGAGAGTAGACTGAGGTTGTAGAGGCAACAGGCAGATGCCCCTGGCCTGTGGCTCTGGGGACTCTCCACCTCAAGTCTGTCCCTCTATAAATTGACTGGACTTGGCCTTTGGCATCTGCAACAATGTTGCCTTGAGAGACATTTAAGAGAAAAGGATACATGATGCTTAAAAATGAGAGGATGAAAAAACTAAAACAGCTAAATACAAACCAGAAAGCAAAGGTAGAAACATCACTATCCCATTAAATGGAATTTAAGGCAAAAAATATCCTAAGGAGCCAAAGGCGGGTTTTCGTATTTGTAATAGACACAATTAGAATACAAAGCTACAATTCTCACAGACTCATGGGCAATAAACAGTACAGCTTTGAAATCTAACAGGGAGCAATTGGAGAAAGAAAGGGCAGAGGGACAGGCAAATTCACTACACTGGAGAGTTTAATACAACTTTCCCCCAAACTGATAAATTAATAAGGCAACATGTTAAGAAACAACAATAGTAACAATAGTAATAATGACAGG
>NW_003856756.1:0-1450 GCF_000181295.1 Otolemur garnettii | reverse complement strand
GGCATCATAGCTCACAGCAACCTCAAACTCTTGGGCTTAAGTGATTCTCTTGCCTCAGCCTCCCAAGTAGCTAGGACTACAGGTGCCTGCCACAAAGCCTGGCTATTTTTTTGTTGTTGCAGTTGTTGTTTAGCTTGCCTGGGCTGGGTTTGAACCCGCCACCTTCGATGCATATGACCAGTGCCATAACCACTTTGCTACAGGTGCTGAGCTGGCAAGTTTTTTCTTTTAAAATTAAAAAAAAAAAAAAAAACAGAACTTTTTTTTCTTATTTAGTTATAATTTATTTATTTAATTATTTTTGAGACAGTCTCAAGCTGTTGCCCTAGATAGAGTGCAGTGGTGTCATAGCTCACAACCACCTCCAACTCTTGGGCTCAAGTAATCCTTCTTGCCTCAGTTTTTCTATTTTTGGTAGAGATGGGGTCTTACTTTTGCTCAGGCTGGTCTCTAACTCATGATCTCAAACTATCCACCTGCCTCAGCCTCCCATAGTGTTAGGATTGCAGGTGTGAGCCACCACACCCCTTATTTTACTTTATTTTATTTATTTGTTTTTTGAGACAGAGTCTCACTATGTCACCCTTGGTAGAGTGCGGTGGTGTCACAGCTCACAGCACATAAACAAATGTATAACAACAAAACAATAGTAGGGTCAGTCCCTGACCCCCATTGGTATGAGACTGTTTTAAAGAGTTGTTGGTCTGGCTCAGTGCCCATAGCTCAGTGGTTAGGGCACCAGCCGCATACACTGGGGCTGGCAGGTTCCAACCTGGCTCGGGCCTGCTAAACAACAATGACAACTGCAACAACAACAACAAAAATAGCTGGGCATTGTGGCGGGTGCCTGTGGTCCCAGCTACTTGGGAGGCTGAGGCAAGAGAATCACTTAAGCCCAAGAGTTTGAGGTTGCTGTGAGCTGTGATTCCACTGCCCTCTAAGAATAAAAATAAAGGGTTGTTGGTCAACTGGAATGGGTGGCTGGGAGACCTAATCCCAGAAGAGGGCAGCCAAGAGCTACCTTCACTATTGAGGGAAGCATCCATGAACCCTGAAAGGGTGATTATGCAAGCGGTTCTGGTTCTAGTTCATTGTGGAAAGTTCTACAGATAGAGAGGACCCATGTGGGGTCTGATGTGCACAACTTGACTAGACTAGGAACAAAAATTTATAGAGGAAACAATCCAGGTACCCCAGAATGAGATAAAAGAAAAGGAGAAAGTTGCTGTAACCACAGTCAAAGTCAGGGACAAGATGGCTTGGTTGCTCAGTTGTTAGAGTGCTGGACACATTCACCAGGGCTGGCAGGTTCAAACCCGGCCTGGGCCTGCTAAACACTGACAACTACAATAACAACACAAGAAAAATGGCCGGGCGTTGTAGTGGGCACCTGTAGTCCAAGCTACTTGGGAGGCTGAGGCAAGAGAATCTCTTTTTTTTTTTTTTTTTT
>NW_003856755.1:0-1450 GCF_000181295.1 Otolemur garnettii | reverse complement strand
AAAAAAAAAAAAAACTAGCCATGTATTTTGGCTGGCTCCTGTAGTGTCCCAGTTACTTGGAACCTACCGAGGAACATGAGTCTGGGGGCACAGTGAAATTGTAAGAGATGCCAGAAGCCAATGAGGAGGTCTGGAACTAAGGAAGACCATCACAGAAGGCAAGTACGTGGTTATCAGCAAAGTTTGGCTGACTTGCCCTCCCTCAGAGGAAGAGAGACAGGTAAGGGATATTATGAAGTTTTTTGTTGTTGGACTGGGATGCTAGCTGGAACTGCCCTAGAAGGGTTAAAGTGAGTGAGTAAATTCAAACAGCATCTGGTGGCCAGTATTGAATACTGAGTGGAGTGTTATTTCCATTGGCTTGCCTATAAGCAGAGTGCTTCCACTGTGGAAAGGCCATGCAGGAGTAATAGCCCACAGGCTTCTCATGCTCAGCTGGCTCTGGTGCACCTGCTGAGCTCAGGAAGCCATCCTCATGGCACTTTGTTGTCAGGGGCACTGTTACGAACAGTGGTTATCAACCTTCCTAATGCTGCGATGCATTTTCATTGTTACAAGGGGGTCATGACCCACAGGTTGAGAACTGCTGGTTTAGAAGTTCAAGACTTGCCCCCTAAAGATTCTAATAAGAGCATTAGGATCACAATCCCATGGGGACTAAATGCTAGCAAAGTGAACAGGTCCTGGTTCAGGGTAAATAAAACAAAAAGACAGGACTTGGTCTTCTGTGCAACTAGAGAATGTCTTCCAGCCCCTATCTTATACAGCAAAACCAGCAGGTGTTCTCCATCTGCTAACATCTCTGTGCCACAGGGTGTCCAGGCAATATACTGTTACATATATCTACACACACACCAGATTAACTAGAAACAGAAAGGTAAAATCTCTAATGACCTCGATCAGAAACAAAAAAGGGGAAATAACAAACAAGACCATAGGGATAAAAGAGATTATCTTTGAATACTACAAAAAACTCTATGCCCAGAAATTTAAAAATGTGGAGAAAGTGGATCACTACCTGGAATCACACTGTCTCCCTGGACTTACCCAACCACCGAGATTGAAATAACAACAACAAAAAAAAAACCCTAGCTTCACACAAGAATTCTATCAAACCTTCAAAGAAGACCTTGTACCTATATACACAAAGTAATCCAAAACATTAAGAAAGAAGGAACCTTTCCCAAAACATTCTGTGAAGCAACTATCACCATGACCCCATAACCAGGAAAGGACCCAACTAAAAAGGAGAACTACAGACCAGTTTCACTAATGAATATTAATGCTAAAATACTCAATAAAATCTTAGACTATAGACTACAGCTACACATGAAAAAAATTATACATCATAATCAAGTAGGCTTTATCCCAGGGATTCAAGGCTGGGTTAACATATGCAAATCCATAAATCTAATTCACCATTATCAACAGAAGTAAAAACAAAGACCGT
>NW_003856754.1:0-1451 GCF_000181295.1 Otolemur garnettii | reverse complement strand
ACTACAAAACTCCTAGAAGTGATCAAGGAATATAGCAGTGTCTCAGGTTACAAAATCAACACTCATAAATCTGTAGCCTTTATATATACCAACAATAGTCAAGCTGAAAAAACAGTCAAGAACTCTATTCTGTTCACAGTAGTGCCAATGAAGATGAAATATTAGGGAATTTACCTAACAAAGGACATGAAAGATCTCTATAAAGAGAACTATGAAACTCTAAGAGAGGAAATAGCTGAAAATGTTAACAAATGGAAAAACATACCATGCTCATGGCTGGGAAGAATCAACATTGTTAAAATATCCATACTACCCAAAGCAATATACAATTATAATGCAATCCCTATTAAAGCTCCACTGTCATACTTTAAAGATCTCAAAAACATAATACTTTGTTTTATATGGAATCAGAAAAAACCTGGAATAGCCAAGACATTACTCAGGAATAAAAACAAAGCAGGAGGAATTACGCTACGAGACCTCAGACTATACTATAAATCGATAGTGATCAAAACAGCATGGTTCTGGCACAAAAACAGAGAGGTAGATAGATGTATGGAACAGAATAGAGAACCAAGAGATGAATCCAGCTACTTATCATTATTTGATCTTTGACAAGCCAATTAAAAACATTGAGTCGGGAAAAGATTCCCTATTTAACAAATGGTGCTGGGCGAACTGGCTGGTGACCTCTAGAAGACTGAAACTGGACCCATACCTTTCACTGTTAACTATGATAGACTCTCACTGGATTAAAGATTTAAAATTAAGACATGAAGCTATAAAAATACTAGAAGAAAGTGCAGGGAAAACTCTTGAGGAACTCAACCTGGGTGAATATTTTATGAGGAGGACCCCCCTGGCAACTAAAGCAGCATCAAAAATACATTACTGGGACCTGATCAAACTAAAAAGCTTTTGCAAAGCTAAGAACACAGTAAAGCAAGCAGACAGCCCTCAGAATGGGAGAAGATATTTGCAGGTTATGTCTTTGACAAAGGCTTAATAATGAGAATCCACAGAGAACTCAAATGTCTTAGCAAGAAAAGAAAAAGTGATCCCATCTCAGGGTGGGCAAGAGACTTGAAGAGAAACTTCTCTGAAGAAGACAGGCGCACGACCTACAGACATATGAAAAAATGCTCATCATCCTTAATCATCAGAGAAATGCAAATCAAAACCACTTTTGAGATATCATCTAACTCCAGTAAGATTATCTTACATCAAAAAATCCCAAAACCAGAGATGCTGGCGTCGATATGGAGAAAAGGGAACTTCTACATTGTTGGTGGGAATGCAAACTAATATGTTACTTTTGGAAAGATGTTTGGAGAACACTTAGAGATCTAAAAATAGACCTGCCATTCAATCCTACAATTCCTCTACTAGGTATATATCCAGAAGACCAAAAATCACATTATAATAAAGATATTTGTACCAGAATGTTTATT
>NW_003856753.1:0-1451 GCF_000181295.1 Otolemur garnettii | reverse complement strand
GAGATTTAGTGGTGCAGGAAGGAATCATCCCCTATGATTCTTTGCTTCTTAAGAAATGCAAACTTTACATTCAATGGGATTTATGAATAGTAACTGACTCTTCAAGTAATTGTGATATGTTTTGGCAAATCAGCAGTAATTATTTCCCATCTAATTCTCACAATCATTAGTTAATCAGGTAAAGGTATATCTTGTCTTGAAAATTGTATTGTATTAAGCTTATACATTAACAGTATAGAAAAAAAGGCATGTAAGAAAATAAGCAATTTTCATATTACTAAGTGAAGACTTTTGTTAGATGTTTTTGTTTTTTACTGTTTTTTCTTTTTTGATGGATGCCATACAGATAGAAATCTGAGTGTGTGGAAGGATGGAAGGCAGACAACTATATAATTACACACCTAATAACACTGTCATCTGTTTGTAACAAAATCGAAGTGGTGTACATGTCCTTGCTTTGAGTGTGTACTTTTAGTTCAGTTTAATAATTATGTACCACCTATTATCCCAGGCATTATGCCACATGGGAAAATATGAATAAGACTTCAAGGGGACTTAGAAGTTCATGTTCTAGCACAATGGAGGCCATATTTACAGAAATCACACTTAGCTCTATAGATTTTCCACAAACTTTAAGAACTTTCGAAGGAATATTACTTGAGAAAGAACAAGCTGTGTATGCTTCTCCTCACACAAGCAACCCTCTCTTCCGTTGTCAGATAAGTTTCCATGAAATGACTAAAGAGTCTGGGGGGATGCCTTTTTCTCCCTGGACACAGACCACACGACATCACAATAGGGTCCTTCTCCATGGAGTTTCTCGGGTACACGGCTACCCCCTGCACACAGCCTGACGATGTCACTTACTTAAGCTTTTCTCCATGCATCTGGGTATTTAAAGTGACAGAATTCGTTCTACAAATTCTATATTATTTGTTAGGTTGGCACAAGAGTTGTCATATTCAAATAATTCCTAGGCTGCAATTTAATTTCCTTCTAAATCAAGTCCCCAGCCATGGGAGTAAGTAATAGATACTTTCTGAGATAACGATGAACATGAGCATATGAAAAATCAAGGCAAAACCTCCTAAGATAGTCCCTCAGTTATTCTGATGATTCTACTGATCTCCTCACCCATCTAATATTTTTTTGAAAACAAGGGCTCAGAAGAGGATGAAAGGATCTTCACTTCCAGCCAGGTGGCATCACAAGGTCCTTGGCATCTATTGCTCTTAAGCTCACAGAAGTTGGCAAGGCACAACGGAAATGCTGTGAACTTAGGCTGCAAGACTAAAGTTGGCCCTAAAGTTTCTACTAAGGTTTTCTTACAATGTTCAGTTTTTTTAATGTATAACATTGAGAAAAAAAAATAGTATCTCTTGAGTTTATTACAAAAGTGAAAAGCATGATAGATGTGAAGAGCCAACCACAGTAGCTGGTGCTTCAAAATG
>NW_003856752.1:0-1452 GCF_000181295.1 Otolemur garnettii | reverse complement strand
TGTTGTTTGGCGGGTCCGGGCTGGGGATTCGAACCCGCCACCTTAGGTGTACGTGGCTGGCGCCCCAGCCGGTTGAGCTATAGGCGCCGAGCCTGGATAATTTCTTTATTGTAGCTTTTATATTGTTTTTCCCCATTTTAAAAGTTTTTGCCAAAAGGAAATCTCAACTACACTTATAGTTGAGTGGCATTAAGTGTCCATAATATTTTATAATAAATTCAAAATCCAAGTAAAAACAATAATTATCATTCTTACAACCAAGTGTGAATACTTGGCATTCTATAGGACATACTGGCCAGGCTAATTATTGTTTGTGTATCTTGTACAAATAAAAGACTTCTATACTGAACTACAGTGATGGCTGATAAGGATGTGGTAAGCAGAAAAGATAAGGAAAGGCCCAACTGAGCCAGAGGGAGTAGGTGTAATCAAAGGGTAGATGTTTGGTAACTTCTTTCCTTTAAGAACATGGCAAAGGAAAAAATGAAAATGATGTTGAAGGAAAGCTAGGAATCTAGGCAAAAGCAAAAGAGAATTAGTGAATAAGAGAAACTTTAGGAACGATGAGGGAGAGTCGTGAGGTCCACAGTGCGGGAACAGCTTCCCAGGAGATGGGTCTGGGGTCAGTATGGCCACTTTGCAGGCAAGGAACCGAGCCTGGGAAGATTAGTCCCTTCTGCAGAGTCAGAATGGAACAAAATGAGCCCAGATGCCACAAGGATCTCTACATGGAATTGGAGGCAGTTTCTTTTCTTTTCTTTTTTTTTCTGAGACAGGAGCCTCAAGCTGTCCCTCTGGGTAGAGTGCCGTGGCATCTCAGCTCACAGCAACCTCCAACTCCTGGGCTCAAGCAAGTCTTCTGCCTCTGCCTCCCAAGTAGCTGGGACCACAGGCGCCCGCCACAACGCCCGGCTATTTTTTGGTTGCTGCCGCCATTGTTGTTTGGCGGGCTGGGGCTGGATTCGAACCCGCCACCTTGGGTGTACGTGGCTGGCGCCTTAGCCACTTGAGCCACAGGCGCTGAGCCAAGGTGTATTTATTAAGGAGAAAAAAGGAAAATATTTTCATCAGAAATTTGTATTTAAGTATGCAAATTCTGAGACATGAGTTCCCTAGGAGATATAAAGATGTAGTTAGAGATTTCATCCACTTGCAAATTTATTAAGATTTTTTTTTATAAGAACACAGTTATCACATGAACACATGTTGAACTTTTTTCTCTATATTTGATATTTTAAATTGAATACATGTTTATATACTTAGCATTTTTATACATACTTAGAATCACGGCACATGAGGCAGCTACAATACAGCTGGAAAACAATGTTTGTGGGTGTTACCTTCAGTAGAGGGATTTTCCAAATATAGAGAACAGTTTCTCATAAAAATCTAAGCAAAACAAAATACAATGTTCCTTCAATGTACACGATCCCGTTTTTTTTTTTTTTTTTT
>NW_003856751.1:0-1452 GCF_000181295.1 Otolemur garnettii | reverse complement strand
TTATATAAACATAGCTTTTGGTTTCTGTTTGAGTAGAATATTTTCTCCCTTCATTTTCAGTGTGTCTTTATGGGTGAAGTGAGTTTCTTCTAGGTAGTATACAGATGGGTCTTATTTTAGTTTATTATCCACATAGTCTGTATCTTTTAATTGAAGATATTAATTCACTTACTTTTAAGGTTGTCATTAATAACCTTAATGGGACTTACTGGTATCATTTTGTTAATCTTTTTTTATGTTTTATAAATACATTTTCCTTTTCTTCTTATCATTGTGTTTTTTTTTTTCCTTGTCGGAATGATGTTTGTTTTCTTTTTCTAACTTTTAAATATCTGTTTTACCAGTGAGTCTTATGCTTTGAATATTTTCAGGATGATGATTATTATGCTTTTGTTTCCAAATGTAGGAGTCCTTTAAGCGTTTCCTGTAAGGCTGATCTAGTGATGATGAACTTCCTCAGTTTTGGTTGTCTGGGAAGTATTTTAATTCTCTTTCATTATGGAAGATTAGTTTTGGGGGGTATGACATTCTTGGCTGATAACTTTTTTTTCTTTTAGTGCTTTGAATATATCACCATTTTCTCTCCTGATCTCTAAGGTTTTGGCTGAGAAACTGGTTGTTAGTTAATGGCAATACTCTCATATGTGGCTTGATTTGTTTTTCTTGCTGTTTTTAGAATTCTATGGCTTTGACTTTTGACTTTTCACTACAATTTTCCTCAGAAAGGATATTTTTGAGTTGAATGTATTTAAAAATTGTTGGGCTTCCTGCATTTGGTGTTCACAGCTCTTCTAATACTTGGAAAGTTTTTAGCTTTAACTTCATTAAATTGGTTTTCTAAAAATTCTAGAAGAAAGTATGGGGAAAACTCTTGACAAAATTGTCCCGGGAAAAAATTTTATAAAGAAAACTACTTTGCAACAACACCAGAAAAAAAAAAAAAAAAAGGACATGATCAAGCTAAAAGTACCCTTCTACACAGCTAAGGGCACACAACAACTAAAGCAAACATACAGCTTTCATAACTGGAGAAAGTATTTGCAGACTATGACTCTAACAAGGGGCTAATAATTAGAATCTACAGAAAACTCAAACTAGTGAAAAAAAAAAAAAAGAGAGAGAGAGAGAAAAAATCCCATTTATAAGAGGGCAAAAGTCTTGAAGAGAACTTTCTCTGAAGACAGACAAGTGGCCAATAAATACTTGAAAAAATGCTCATTTACTCTAATTATCAGAGAAATGCAAATCAAAACCACCCTAAGATATCACTTAACTCCTGTGAGAATAACCCATACTGCAAAATCCCAAAGCTGCAGATGCTGGCATGGATATGGAGAGAAGGAAACATTTTTGCACTGCTGGTAGGATTGAAAAATAATAGAGCCACTATGGAAAGAAGTATGGAGAATCTTCAAAGAACTAAAAGTAAATCTTCCATTTGATTCTATAATC
>NW_003856750.1:0-1452 GCF_000181295.1 Otolemur garnettii | reverse complement strand
GTCAATGAGTCGCTTGTGGATTCTCATCTGGAAGCGATCCCAAGTCTTAGAACCTTCACCACAAGGGGTTTTCCTTGTAGTGATTCTCAAAGTCTGCAAGAAAAGACAAAAGAAATCCAGTGTTTATGAATTCATAACTTAATAACTGGAACATATGTAAAAGATCTTTGAAATACTTTCAAGAAGTTTCTGCTTGGTATCACTCTTTTAGAAATTGTGACTCTCGGCTTGGCGCCTGTGGCTCAAGTGGCTAAAGCGCCAGCCACATACATACACCTAAGGTGGCAGGTTCGAATACAGCCCAGGCCCACCAAAACGACGACAGCTGCAACCAAAAAATAGCCAGGCATTGTGGTGGGCAACTGTGGTACCAGCTACTTGGTAAACTGAGGCAGGAGACTCCCTTGAGCCCAGGAGTTGGAGGTTGCTTTGGGCTGTGATGACACAGCACTCTACCCAGGGGAATAGCTTGAGGTTGTCTCCAAAAAAAAAAAAAAAAAGAAAGAAATTGTGACTCTCAAGCACCAGATCACATACAGAAACAGGCTAGGTGAGGTGGCTCACGCTTGTAATCCTAGCACTCTCGGAGGCCGGGGTGGGTGGATTGCTTGAACTCAGGAGTTCAAGATCAGCCTCAGCAAGAGCCAGACCCTGTCTCTAAAAAACACCCAAGGATTGTGGTGGGTGTCTATAGCCCCAGCTATTGGCTAAGGAAGGAGAATAACTTAAGCCCAAGGGTTTGAGGTTGCTGTGACCTATGACACCATGGCACTCTACCAAGGGTAAACAAAGCGATACCATCTCAAAAAATAAAAAAATGCCCAAAGGAAAAAGAAAACAGCAGTAATTGTAGTCTCCAACAGTCACCTCTAAGTGGCAGATAGCAGGAATAAAAATCTACCAACAATTTAGTGTTGTACTATTGTACGTCGTTAGTCTAACAATTCTGTCGCAGTCAAACCCACTGAAGGACAAGAATTTGAATTTATGCAACCAATAACAACCACTACCCTTCCAGCCCTGATTTATTTTACCTTGGTAGGCATCCGAACTGGTCCTTTCACTTTAAGATTCTTCTCCTTTGCGCCTCTGATCAAGTCAGCACACACTACAGGGAAATAAAAGCATTTTTCGGTTCATTCTAAACAAAATGAGCTTGAGCAATTTCAACTTCTGCTGGCTCAGAATAGCGTATAAAACTATCACTGTAATTTCACATAGTAGATATCTCCTCATCGCCAGTCCGTTTTTAACAGTTATGGTTCAAGCGAACCAACTTCTCACGTCTTTGTACGGTAACAAACACATCAAGCTCATCCCTTCTGACCCAAGCCTCGCCCAGACCTACTGTACTGACCCTTTTCCAGGGACTTTACGTTGCGGCTGGTGAGAGTAATTCTAATTCGGTGAATCGCCACCTCTGGCTCCACAGGTGTTTTCCCGGTATCTTTA
>NW_003856749.1:0-1452 GCF_000181295.1 Otolemur garnettii | reverse complement strand
AAAAAAAAAAAAAAAAAACGGGATCGTGTACATTGAAGGAACATTGTATTTTGTTTTGCTTAGATTTTTATGAGAAACTGTTCTCTATATTTGGAAAATCCCTCTACTGAAGGTAACACCCACAAACATTGTTTTCCAGCTGTATTGTAGCTGCCTCATGTGCCGTGATTCTAAGTATGTATAAAAATGCTAAGTATATAAACATGTATTCAATTTAAAATATCAAATATAGAGAAAAAAGTTCAACATGTGTTCATGTGATAACTGTGTTCTTATAAAAAAAAATCTTAATAAATTTGCAAGTGGATGAAATCTCTAACTACATCTTTATATCTCCTAGGGAACTCATGTCTCAGAATTTGCATACTTAAATACAAATTTCTGATGAAAATATTTTCCTTTTTTCTCCTTAATAAATACACCTTGGCTCAGCGCCTGTGGCTCAAGTGGCTAAGGCGCCAGCCACGTACACCCAAGGTGGCGGGTTCGAATCCAGCCCCAGCCCGCCAAACAACAATGGCGGCAGCAACCAAAAAATAGCCGGGCGTTGTGGCGGGCGCCTGTGGTCCCAGCTACTTGGGAGGCAGAGGCAGAAGACTTGCTTGAGCCCAGGAGTTGGAGGTTGCTGTGAGCTGAGATGCCACGGCACTCTACCCAGAGGGACAGCTTGAGGCTCCTGTCTCAGAAAAAAAAAGAAAAGAAAAGAAACTGCCTCCAATTCCATGTAGAGATCCTTGTGGCATCTGGGCTCATTTTGTTCCATTCTGACTCTGCAGAAGGGACTAATCTTCCCAGGCTCGGTTCCTTGCCTGCAAAGTGGCCATACTGACCCCAGACCCATCTCCTGGGAAGCTGTTCCCGCACTGTGGACCTCACGACTCTCCCTCATCGTTCCTAAAGTTTCTCTTATTCACTAATTCTCTTTTGCTTTTGCCTAGATTCCTAGCTTTCCTTCAACATCATTTTCATTTTTTCCTTTGCCATGTTCTTAAAGGAAAGAAGTTACCAAACATCTACCCTTTGATTACACCTACTCCCTCTGGCTCAGTTGGGCCTTTCCTTATCTTTTCTGCTTACCACATCCTTATCAGCCATCACTGTAGTTCAGTATAGAAGTCTTTTATTTGTACAAGATACACAAACAATAATTAGCCTGGCCAGTATGTCCTATAGAATGCCAAGTATTCACACTTGGTTGTAAGAATGATAATTATTGTTTTTACTTGGATTTTGAATTTATTATAAAATATTATGGACACTTAATGCCACTCAACTATAAGTGTAGTTGAGATTTCCTTTTGGCAAAAACTTTTAAAATGGGGAAAAACAATATAAAAGCTACAATAAAGAAATTATCCAGGCTCGGCGCCTATAGCTCAACCGGCTGGGGCGCCAGCCACGTACACCTAAGGTGGCGGGTTCGAATCCCCAGCCCGGACCCGCCAAACAACA
>NW_003856748.1:0-1452 GCF_000181295.1 Otolemur garnettii | reverse complement strand
GTCAATGAGTCGCTTGTGGATTCTCATCTGGAAGCGATCCCAAGTCTTAGAACCTTCACCACAAGGGGTTTTCCTTGTAGTGATTCTCAAAGTCTGCAAGAAAAGACAAAAGAAATCCAGTGTTTATGAATTCATAACTTAATAACTGGAACATATGTAAAAGATCTTTGAAATACTTTCAAGAAGTTTCTGCTTGGTATCACTCTTTTAGAAATTGTGACTCTCGGCTTGGCGCCTGTGGCTCAAGTGGCTAAAGCGCCAGCCACATACATACACCTAAGGTGGCAGGTTCGAATACAGCCCAGGCCCACCAAAACGACGACAGCTGCAACCAAAAAATAGCCAGGCATTGTGGTGGGCAACTGTGGTACCAGCTACTTGGTAAACTGAGGCAGGAGACTCCCTTGAGCCCAGGAGTTGGAGGTTGCTTTGGGCTGTGATGACACAGCACTCTACCCAGGGGAATAGCTTGAGGTTGTCTCCAAAAAAAAAAAAAAAAAGAAAGAAATTGTGACTCTCAAGCACCAGATCACATACAGAAACAGGCTAGGTGAGGTGGCTCACGCTTGTAATCCTAGCACTCTCGGAGGCCGGGGTGGGTGGATTGCTTGAACTCAGGAGTTCAAGATCAGCCTCAGCAAGAGCCAGACCCTGTCTCTAAAAAACACCCAAGGATTGTGGTGGGTGTCTATAGCCCCAGCTATTGGCTAAGGAAGGAGAATAACTTAAGCCCAAGGGTTTGAGGTTGCTGTGACCTATGACACCATGGCACTCTACCAAGGGTAAACAAAGCGATACCATCTCAAAAAATAAAAAAATGCCCAAAGGAAAAAGAAAACAGCAGTAATTGTAGTCTCCAACAGTCACCTCTAAGTGGCAGATAGCAGGAATAAAAATCTACCAACAATTTAGTGTTGTACTATTGTACGTCGTTAGTCTAACAATTCTGTCGCAGTCAAACCCACTGAAGGACAAGAATTTGAATTTATGCAACCAATAACAACCACTACCCTTCCAGCCCTGATTTATTTTACCTTGGTAGGCATCCGAACTGGTCCTTTCACTTTAAGATTCTTCTCCTTTGCGCCTCTGATCAAGTCAGCACACACTACAGGGAAATAAAAGCATTTTTCGGTTCATTCTAAACAAAATGAGCTTGAGCAATTTCAACTTCTGCTGGCTCAGAATAGCGTATAAAACTATCACTGTAATTTCACATAGTAGATATCTCCTCATCGCCAGTCCGTTTTTAACAGTTATGGTTCAAGCGAACCAACTTCTCACGTCTTTGTACGGTAACAAACACATCAAGCTCATCCCTTCTGACCCAAGCCTCGCCCAGACCTACTGTACTGACCCTTTTCCAGGGACTTTACGTTGCGGCTGGTGAGAGTAATTCTAATTCGGTGAATCGCCACCTCTGGCTCCACAGGTGTTTTCCCGGTATCTTTA
>NW_003856747.1:0-1453 GCF_000181295.1 Otolemur garnettii | reverse complement strand
CACACAACCACAGACCCCTATCCACTGAGTCTCTGTGACCAGGAAGATCAGATGAGAGGCCGATTGGCCAAGCCTGACTCAGCCACACGCGGGGCTGGGAGGGGTGCCAGTGCCAGCCCCATCCAAGCCATCTGGGCTAAGGCAAGGTCACCACAGGTGTTCATTGCTGCACTCTTCACAACTGAAGAAGGGGAAGTCTAGGAATTACTGGAGACTGACCAAGGGAGAGGCTGAGCAGACCCGTGTCTACGTGTGTACAGCAGTCCCAGCTCCCGTGACAAGACGGGAATGGGCACAGACGCTCAGGGCTGACCCAGAAGGGGAAAACTGGGTGCAAAATGATGTAAGTGTGTGGTCCTGTACATATCAGGTAGTGATGGGCACAGACGCTCAGGGCTGACCCAGAAGGGGAAAACTGGGTGCAAAATGATGTAAGTGTGTGGTCCTGTACATATCTGGATGTCATCTGGAAAATAAACACCCACAGTAATTTTACCAGAGTGGCTGGCGGACTATCAAGCACTGTCCTTTGTGATAAAAGAAAGTGACACCATGATGCTGTCAGAGGCCAACCCTCCTCCTGGGCCTCCACAGGTGCTTCAGACAAGGTGTCCGGCTCCTGGGGAGGCCATGGCTGGCTCTCTGCCACTGCTCCTGGAGGGCTGCAGTGGGTGACCTGGCGCTGCTCGCTGCCCAACTGGGCACCCTTCCAAAGTTGGGACCTTCAGACCACCCAAGGGTCTTCATCAAGACCCATCTATAAGGCTGGGCACAGTGGCTCACACCTGTAATCCCAGCACTCAGGAGGCCAAGGCGGGTGGATCCCCTGAGCTAGAGTGAGATCCCATCTCTAAAAATAGCCAAGAGTTGGGCAGCGCCTGTGGCTCAGTGGGTAGGGCACCAGCCCCATATATGGAGGGTGGCAGGTTTGAACCAGGTCCTGGCCAAAGTGCAACAAAAAATAGCCCAGCGTTGTGGCAGGTGCCTGTAGTTCAGCTACTTGGGAGGCTGAGGCAAGAGGATTACTTGTGCCCAAGAATTTGAGGTTGCTGTGAGCTGTGACACCATGGCACTCTACCAAGGGAGACAAAGTCAGACTATCAAAAAAAGAAAAGAAAAAGAAAGAAAGAAAGAAAAGAAATACCCATCTCTGCTGGTCTCGCCCAAGGCCTCACACCCAGGCCCAGGACTCCCCCAGACCCAGACCCCTCTCTTGCTGGCCTAGCCCAGCTGTCCCTCTGAAGCCTGCAGGCAATTCCCCCATGCACATTATAGGTCCACAGCTTGTCTGTCACCAGAAAGCATCCAGCTGATCCCACTGCTTCCACCTGGAGCCCTACATCTCAAGGAGAGTCATACCCTAACCCTAAGTGCACGGGCACCTGCTCAGAAGAGTCATACCCTAACCCTAAGTGCACGGGCACCTGCTCAGAAGGAGAGTCATACCCTAACC
>NW_003856746.1:0-1453 GCF_000181295.1 Otolemur garnettii | reverse complement strand
CACTCACTTCAGGCTACCAGAGGGCTAGGATTATAGGTGTGAGCCACCAAGTTTGGTTATTTTCTCTTTCTTTGTTTTCCACCCTCCCTCTATTCGGCCCTCCCTCACTTTATTTTTTCTTCCAATTGTATCTCTGTCATTCACTAGCTCTCTCTGTTGTTTTCTTTCTTTGTTAAGTCATAAACACACAGGTCATGAATACATTTATGTATGTGTGGGATGGAATGTGTTGATTTTTTCTATACAATTTGGAGTGCTTACATCAAACTAATTAATATAACTTTTCTTTCCTTCATCCCTTTCTTTACACTATCTCTCTCTTCTACAATTTAGAGTAATCTTATCTTGTAACAAACAAACTAAATACACAAGTAATCTCTGAATGTGTAGTCTTGAACTCTATACTTGAAGTGGGTGAATTGTGGAGTATGTGAATTATATCTGACTAGAGTTGTTATTTTTTAATCTATGGGCTGTTATCTATGAGGGAAATGGAGAGAAACCTTCATAAAAACATAAGCATGGATGAGCACCATACCTCACACCTATACTCCTAGCAATTTCAGAGGAGAATGATCACTGGAATTTAAGGGGTTTCAGACCAGACTGAGCAACACAGTAAGCTGCCACTTGTTCAGGAAATAAGTGCAAAAGTTCCCCTGCAGTGGTAGCATGGACCTATACGCTCAACTGTGAAGAAGGATAAAGTCAGAGGATCGCTTGAGAATAGCAGCTTGCATTTCCTTGAGTTATGATGGTACTAATGTAATTTTCTCGGCCAAATGGGGAAATTCAGTATTCCATCTATAAGAGATATATTGTGTAGTTGCAGGAAAGTCCGATAGTGTTCAAAATATTTTACACATGTATCCCAAATGGGATTTATTACCAAGATTGCCAGTCTAGCTCAATATGGGGAAATCAAATATTAGAACACACTATATTAGTAGAATCAATAAGGAAAACCACATGGTCACCTCAAGAGACTCAAAAAAGCTTTTGACAGAGGCAACATATCTTGTTTATAAAAACTTTTAAAAATCTTAAATGAATAGGGAACGTCTTCAGTATTACTAGTGCGATTTACAGATGATTGAGTACATATAACGTGCTATATGCACAGGATGGAATATTTTTCAACAATCAAAAGAAATGACGTACTCATTTTCGTTACAATATAAATGAACCTCAAAATTGTTATGATAAGGGAACAAGGCAATTTACAAAAGACCACACTTACTATGACTAAACTAAATATCAAGTCAAGGCCAATTATCTGCTAGTAGTAAGGGTCAGATGGGGCAGGGTGGGGAGGAAGATGAAAGTGACTGCCGGTAAATATTGATGTTATTTCCATGGGGGGAGAAGAGAAAGTTCTAAAATTAGATTGTGATGATAGGTGTAGAATTCTGTGACTATACTAAGAAACACAGAATTTTACACTTTCAAAGGG
>NW_003856745.1:0-1454 GCF_000181295.1 Otolemur garnettii | reverse complement strand
TTCCTGTGTGGGACTAAGTTGAAAGATTCCACATTCTTAACTCCCAAAAAGCACTCTCGTGGAGCACACAGCCCATCCCTGGCAGGAAGCAGCTTCAAGGCCTCCAGCTGGCTGCAGTGCAGCAGCTGTGAGAGAAAGGGGTCTATACAACACACCAGGCTTCAGAATATTAAAGTGACAGGATCTTGCTCTTTGTGCTCAAAGCCAGGAGACTGAGTTCAAATCAATTCTCCATTACTGACCCCTTCGTCCAAACTCTGTTCTCTTTTCCTAATAATATTTCTAATCCAATAATTCACAACTAAATATTAGTTTCAAACTTATAAAATCATTACTACTAGTAATACAAGCACATCAAGATATGACTCTTCCCTTAAATATTCCCACATGCACTCTTCAGAAAATGAAACAGCCTTTTTACTGATAGGGAGAAAGTTCGAGGGGTCTGGATAATCGAAGGTCAAACCCGTCACAACATTCCCTTAAACCGAAGCCTAATTCAGAGCAAGGCCTTAACTCTCTTCAATTTTGTGAAGGTGGAGGGAGGTGAGGGAACAGAAGAAGAGAAATTGGAGCAGAAAGTGGGTCATGAGGTTGAAGGAAAGAAGCTATCTCCATAACATAAAATTGCAAAATGAAGCAGTAAGTGCTTATGCAGAAGCTGCAGCAAGTTATGAGAAGATCTAAGATCTAGGATGGGTGAAGGTGACTATACTGAATGGTAAATGTTGCATGTAGGTAAGACAGCCTTCTGTTGGAAAAAGATGCCAGCTAGGACTTCTAACAGATAGAGAGGAAAAGGCAATGCCTGGCTTCAAAGTTTCAAGGACAGGCTGATTCTGTAATGCAGGTGGTGACTAAGTTGAAACCAATGTTCATTTACCATTCTGAAAATCCTAGGACCCTTAAGAGTGATGGTAAATCTACACTGCTTATGCTGCAGCTATAGAACAACAAAGCCTAGCTGACAATACATCTGTTTGCAGCATGGTTTACTGAATATTTTAAGCCTACTGTTGAGACCTACTGCTCAGAAAGAAAATTTTCTTTCAAAATATTTTTCGTATAGTAATCCAAGAGTTCTGATGGAGACGTACAAAGAGATAAATGCTATTTTTGTGCCTGAAAACACAACATCCTTTCTGCAGCCCATGGATCAAGGAGTAATTTTGACTTTTGAGTCTTATTATTTAAGAAAAACATCTCATGAAGCAAAACTGCCATAGATAATGATTTATCTCATGGGTCTGGATCAAGTAAACTGAAAACTTTCTGAAAAACTTTCTGGAAAGGATTCACTGTATTAGATGCCATTAAGAACACTTGTGACTCTTGGGAGCAATTCAAAATATCAATATTAACAGAGTTTGGAAGTTGATTCCAACCCTCATGGATGACTTTGAGGGAGGCTGAGGCAAGAAGATTACTTGAGCCCAAGAGTTTGAGTTTGCTGT
>NW_003856744.1:0-1454 GCF_000181295.1 Otolemur garnettii | reverse complement strand
CCATAATAGCCTACAAAGACCCTGAGGTAAGAACAAACTTGACATGTCCCTGGGTGGAAGGCAGGGGGATGAAATAACAGTGAGAAGAGAACAGATGGCAGGAAGACAGATCACAAGGGACCTTAATGGTTGGAAGGAGGGCCTCTATTCTAGTTGGGGAAGAGGACCCTTGGAAGGTTTCAGCAGAGGGGTGAGATGATCTGCTGGCCCCTGTACTGAGGTCGTTCTGATGGCAGTGTGGACACACAGTACAGAGAGGAGGCATCTGAGGCAGGGGGCTGATCGGGATGCCAGGGGAGGGAGCGAGGTATTAGGGGCTCTGAATGGGATTATGGCCGTGGAGATGATTAAAAGTAATTAGATTCAGGATCAAGGATGGAGATAGTGCTGCAGGATGTGACTGGTGGTTGTGGGAAAGAGGGAGGGCAGAGAGCTGCTAGTTCAGGGGCAGGAGAAGGGAGGAGATGGCAGTGCCACTTAGAGAGGTGGAAGGGAGGTGGACTTGGTGTGGCGGTGGTGAGAGTCCTGAGACTGTCAGCCTGGCCATGCAAGCCTGAGACTGAAGGGTCATGGCCTGTGCCGGGGGAGGCAGAGCAGGCCACTAAGCCATGTGGCAGCCAAGAAGAAGGGAAGAGTGTTGAGTAAGATGATACAGCGCTGGCACGAGTCTGGCAATAGGTCCCAGTGGGGACAAGTTTGTTAGTGGAGTGGAGGTGACAGGAGGCAAAGGGAGGAAGTGGGGCGGCGGTGCAGAATGTTCAGAGACTGAGTGCAGACCGCTCTCCTGATGTTTCTCCTGCACAGGGTTAAGGGCAGGGAGGCAGAGCTCAGAGCCACTCAGAGAAAGCCCTTCCTCTATCTCCAACACTGACCCAAATCTGGTCCCTTTCCATCCGGTCCTCTGAAGACAGTCATCTAGTTTGGGAGGGGAAAGTATGACGCTGAGCTGGCACAGACAGTGGCAGCACCTAGGGCCTGCAGTGAACTGGGGGGTGGGGACAGGGTCCACAGCACAGTGGGGGACCGCTCACCCCAGAAGTGGGAGGAGGGCAGAAGGTGTGCCCAGAGGGCAGGAGTGTGAGTCGGGAGAGGAGTGAATACTGGCAGCTCTGGTCCTGACAGGGCCTGGTCTTGTGAGGGTGAGCATGCTTTCCTACAATCAAGGGAGGTACACGAGGCTGAGTGTCTGTACCTGAAGGGCAGGGGACGCTTGCTGGAGTGAGGGGACAGCTCCTGAGTGGAGTATGGAGTCAGGGGATGGGACTCCAGGCCCAGTAATGACTGGGAGAGGAACCACTTCTGTGACTGCTGTTAGGTGCCAGGTGCTAGGCTGGGTGCTCTCAGTGCCTTGTGTCCTAGCCTCACAGCCTCAGGGAAACTGAGAGTTCCAGAGATGCCATGACTGGCCTGAGGTTCTGCCTTCAAGCCCATGGCCATTCTGGCCCAGGGCCCAT
>NW_003856743.1:0-1454 GCF_000181295.1 Otolemur garnettii | reverse complement strand
TAGGAACAGGTGTAGAATGCAATGGGGTGGGATGCCCAAGAGAGGAAGAATAGCTCAGAATTCCAGATCGCATAGTTGGAAGCTAGCTCTAAGGGAACTCTCAGAGGCCACATCCCCTGATGACTGCTAGCCCTTCCCATACCACAGTTCACCCCGCTGGGAAATAGCCAGGTGATACACTTACCTCTTCGAAGGGCAGAGGGACCTGGGGCCACTCTGCAAGTGAGTAACCTGCCAAGCATTCAACAGAGGTCGGGGGAATGCAGCGGGAGACTGTCAAAGTGTCATTGCAACCTGGCCCCCAACTCCTATTCCAGACCCTCCCACATTCAGGCCAGGCGTGAGAGGGAGGGGTGGCAGGGAGGAAGGCTGGGAAGGGGCTCAGGCATGCAGCACACCACATTCCCTTCTTTTTCTTCTCCTTCCCACCCACCAAGGAGTTTTCACATTTAGGGGTTACGGTGTGAGGTGGGGAATGGGGAGGGGGAGAGTGCATGGGCCAGTGGCAATTGGGTAATTGGAGAATTGTAGCAAAACATGGAAGTCAGTCGTTAGGTTCAGGAGGAGTTGCGGCTACAGTGCTGCCCAGAAGGCGGGAAAGGAGGAATTTGGAAATAAGCTAAGGCTGAGAAGGCAGAGATGATACCGAAACAGGGTGAGAGCGAGAATACAGGAGGGAAAAGAATAAAAAAAGTCTGTTGGTCAAAAAGAGAAAGGAGGAGAAGGGAAGAAAAAGGGGGGAGACAAAAATATAGTTGCTTTCGCTTTTTTGTTGTTTTTCAGGTTGTTTCAATTTTTTTTCTTTCTTTTTGTTGTTGTTTTGTTTTTAAAGGATCTCACACCTGATATTCCACGTTCCATCCATTTCGGTTCACCAAGGGCAATGAAGAAATTCTCTTGCCTTTCGTATTCCTCCTCATCTACTATTTTAACCCTTATGGTTTTCCTGTAGGGACAACAAGAGAGAAAATGTGTCGACTGGGGCGGTTGATCGACTGGTCACCTGGAGCACAGCCTTTAAAATCATTTCCCATCACTCTTGGCACATGCAGCCCAGTCCTGCCGTGGCAGCTTTTTTGACAGGACTATGGCGAATTGTGTTGTTCTCACATAAAAAATGGTCTCAGTTTTTCTTGTCTCCTTGGTCATAGTCCTTCACATGAGTGAGAGGGAAGGGAAGCCAGGAGGTAAGGAAAGGTGGGCAAAGGGAGGGAGCCGGAGAGCCGGGAAGGGAGAGGGGAGCCAGGAGGGGTGGTGGGGAGGAGGCGGTTGGACCCTGCTGAGAGTTAGTACAGCTAAGTGGGCAGCACACTCCACTGGGTGTCACATGGTAACACTGGCTATTCTTTGGACAACAGGTAAACTACTGGCCCATCAGGAATGACCCAGAGTCCTACCACAATAGGAAATATATCACTGGAACCTGGGGATTGTGTCACTTCTTCCTGTTTATA
>NW_003856742.1:0-1454 GCF_000181295.1 Otolemur garnettii | reverse complement strand
CCATAATAGCCTACAAAGACCCTGAGGTAAGAACAAACTTGACATGTCCCTGGGTGGAAGGCAGGGGGATGAAATAACAGTGAGAAGAGAACAGATGGCAGGAAGACAGATCACAAGGGACCTTAATGGTTGGAAGGAGGGCCTCTATTCTAGTTGGGGAAGAGGACCCTTGGAAGGTTTCAGCAGAGGGGTGAGATGATCTGCTGGCCCCTGTACTGAGGTCGTTCTGATGGCAGTGTGGACACACAGTACAGAGAGGAGGCATCTGAGGCAGGGGGCTGATCGGGATGCCAGGGGAGGGAGCGAGGTATTAGGGGCTCTGAATGGGATTATGGCCGTGGAGATGATTAAAAGTAATTAGATTCAGGATCAAGGATGGAGATAGTGCTGCAGGATGTGACTGGTGGTTGTGGGAAAGAGGGAGGGCAGAGAGCTGCTAGTTCAGGGGCAGGAGAAGGGAGGAGATGGCAGTGCCACTTAGAGAGGTGGAAGGGAGGTGGACTTGGTGTGGCGGTGGTGAGAGTCCTGAGACTGTCAGCCTGGCCATGCAAGCCTGAGACTGAAGGGTCATGGCCTGTGCCGGGGGAGGCAGAGCAGGCCACTAAGCCATGTGGCAGCCAAGAAGAAGGGAAGAGTGTTGAGTAAGATGATACAGCGCTGGCACGAGTCTGGCAATAGGTCCCAGTGGGGACAAGTTTGTTAGTGGAGTGGAGGTGACAGGAGGCAAAGGGAGGAAGTGGGGCGGCGGTGCAGAATGTTCAGAGACTGAGTGCAGACCGCTCTCCTGATGTTTCTCCTGCACAGGGTTAAGGGCAGGGAGGCAGAGCTCAGAGCCACTCAGAGAAAGCCCTTCCTCTATCTCCAACACTGACCCAAATCTGGTCCCTTTCCATCCGGTCCTCTGAAGACAGTCATCTAGTTTGGGAGGGGAAAGTATGACGCTGAGCTGGCACAGACAGTGGCAGCACCTAGGGCCTGCAGTGAACTGGGGGGTGGGGACAGGGTCCACAGCACAGTGGGGGACCGCTCACCCCAGAAGTGGGAGGAGGGCAGAAGGTGTGCCCAGAGGGCAGGAGTGTGAGTCGGGAGAGGAGTGAATACTGGCAGCTCTGGTCCTGACAGGGCCTGGTCTTGTGAGGGTGAGCATGCTTTCCTACAATCAAGGGAGGTACACGAGGCTGAGTGTCTGTACCTGAAGGGCAGGGGACGCTTGCTGGAGTGAGGGGACAGCTCCTGAGTGGAGTATGGAGTCAGGGGATGGGACTCCAGGCCCAGTAATGACTGGGAGAGGAACCACTTCTGTGACTGCTGTTAGGTGCCAGGTGCTAGGCTGGGTGCTCTCAGTGCCTTGTGTCCTAGCCTCACAGCCTCAGGGAAACTGAGAGTTCCAGAGATGCCATGACTGGCCTGAGGTTCTGCCTTCAAGCCCATGGCCATTCTGGCCCAGGGCCCAT
>NW_003856741.1:0-1455 GCF_000181295.1 Otolemur garnettii | reverse complement strand
GGGCAGGGCTAGGTGTCACTCATTTGGGGAACCTCCAATATTCATTTGGATTTTCTCAAGCACTAAGCTTTGTGCCATGCCCAGCACACAGAACACAGTTGATGTTTGGGGCGCATCCCTTGAATGTGTTTGAAACATTTTGAATGGTCAAATACAACTGAAGCATGTTGACAAAAGGATGTCCTTCCTTTTAGATGACTTTGAAGAAAGGGAGACACCCTGTCCCACCAAAATTTGCAGCAAGTGGATGCCCCCTCCCTGCCTTCTAACCTGGGTTCTGGTCTGAGTCTTGCCAGCTGAAACAAAGTATCTAAGTTACCAGTTGAGCTTTCTCCTGAAACAGGGACTTCCACTTCCCAGAGGCACTGGCCCAACAGCTGTGATGGCTGCTAGGGCTAAGAGTAGTTTTCTTTGTACCAAAGAGTGATGCATAGCTGAATGCTGGGGGCAGGAGAAGGGTGAGAGGAGCGTCCTTGTTAAGCATCTTTTGATTTATCTAATCTCTCCCTTCTGCCCTCCTCCCAAAAGTTTGTAGGATCTTTGCTTTATCTCTGGTACTCTGGCCTTGGTGTGGGTCATTTTTCATCCACTGTGCTGAGCATGTGGCAAGCCCTTTCCATCTGAAACTCACGTCCTTCAGTTCTGGGAAATATACTGTTAGTATCTCTTCGATAATTTCCTCCCACCAATCTTTTCTGGAACTCCTACTATGTAGGTTTATACTTCATAAATTGAGTCTATAATTTCCTTCTGTCCATTCGATTTCTGTTTTTCTGTTCTCCATTCTGGAACATGGAGGTGATAAGCTAGGAAGTCAGTATTCTTGTGGGAGTTGAACAAAGGAAAGGAGCTTGGCTCTCTTCAATCAACTGCAGATTTTTACTTGATCCCTGTTTTCACTGACATCTCCCCAGGTGCCCTGTATTTTGTGTTGAATGTCTTGAGTTCAGGGCCTTGCTGGTAGAGTTTTTTGGAGCTATCTCCTGTGTCCAGGTATAAAGGAGGTCTGGGCCTGCCTGTACCTTGTATACCCTCTATCTCTTGTATGAGTCTTACCTCTGTCTTTGGAGGTACCAGCACCTTCGTGTCCCTGGCCCTCCAGCTGTGGGTGTGAAATGTCAGGTTGTTCCTGTACCCCTGCTGCGGACAGTGCATTCCAGCTATTTCTTCCACCCATGTCTCACCTTCCCAAACATTGGGCTCTCTTACCCACTATCATCTTGGCTCCTATTCTCTTTGCCTTTGCAGATTTATACTATTTTTATTTCTTTTCTCTGCCTTTTTAAAAGATTTTAATTTGGATTTTTTTCCAAATCTTTTTTTTATTTCATATTATTATGGAGGTATGTATGTTTTGATTACATAGTTTCTTCTTATAAGGTTAAAATCAGAGTTATAGGTGTGTCCTTCACCTAGAAAGTGTGCAGTCTGCCCATGCAATGTACCTGTTGAGCA
>NW_003856740.1:0-1455 GCF_000181295.1 Otolemur garnettii | reverse complement strand
TGACAGTGACACACTGATAAATGTGTGAATAAATGGTGTCTGTTGAAGTGGGGCCATCTCAAGCAGGGTGGACGGCTAGGTCCTTTGCTACTTGTTATTTTATCTTCATAGAATCTTGGAGTTGATATCCTTATTCTTGCTTTATAGCTGATCTAGGACTCTGGTTGCATGGGACAGAAATTGAACTCAAATTTGCTTAAACCAAAAGGGATGTTTGTTTATGGAACTGAAAAGCTTGGGACAGTGAAACCAATAGCATTCTTTATCCCATCTCTGCTTCCGTGTTTGCCAAATCTATTCATCCATTTTATAGGCAGATGTCTTTTTTTTTTTTTTTTTAGACAGCGCCTCAAGCTATCGCCCTGGGTAGAGTGCTGTACCATCACAGCTCACAGCAACCTCCAACACCTGGGCTCAAGCGAGTCTCTTGCCTCAGCCTCCCAAGTAGCTGGGACCACAGGTGCCCACCACAACGCCTGGCTATTTTTTGATTGCAGCCATCATTGTTGTTTGGCGGCCCGGGCTGGATTCGAACCCGCCACCTTAGGTGTATGTGGCTGGTGCCTTAGCCACTTGAGCCACAGGTGCCGAGCCTCACTACCTCTTTTTGTTAGGTTTTCTTGGCCTTTGAGCATCCATAGAACAAACATTCAGTCACGTTAACCTTTTACTTTATAAGGTTTTAATTTTGTTCCACCCAAACCTAAAATGTACAAATCCACAGGATTTGGTATCGTTAGATGCCTCAAGTTAAGAAGGTTGAGTTAATTCACAGATTACTTATACTAGAATATTGGAATAAAGACTCAAAGCCCTGAGCTGGTTCTGGAAACTTCACTGCCCTGTCCAGGTCCTGCTCACTTAGCCTCACGTAGCACCTGGGCCTTTCTTGGCCCTGACAGACCCAGAGTATCTATACTCCGTGCAGAGCATCTTCCACCACGTGTGGAATTATGGAAGGTTCTGGGAGGAATCTGGGCAAAGCACTGCAGTTATACCGGTTCTTAAAGGTCATGGAGTCTAATACCTTAAAAATAAAGAGACTGAGGTTGGGGAGTGAAAATGACATTTGAAGTCTCACAGCTGTAAATTGGGCTAGAAACCTATCAGACTTTAGCTCAAGTAGAAAAGGAACTGGACGAAGACAGGCCACCTCTCCCTGCAGCGGTGTTGCCACAGCACAGGCACTGAGCTAGCCACATAGAGGGCAGTTCCCCAAATGTTCACAGCTGGTCCTTGACCTGAGGTTCTGTGGTCATATTGCTTTGCCTAGTTGTCTGTTAGTGAGTCACAGAGGACATCTCTAACAACCTGAGGCCTGTCAGATCTCGTTCTTTTGACTAGCAACTCAGTTTTAGGACCCCCCCCCCAGGAGTTAACTAAACACCCAGGGATCCTCAAACTTTTTAAACAGGGGCCAGTTCACTGTCCCTCAGACCATCGGAGGGCCAGACT
>NW_003856739.1:0-1455 GCF_000181295.1 Otolemur garnettii | reverse complement strand
TTTAGCTGGCCCAGGCCAGGTTCATACCTGCCAGCCTCAGTGTATGTGGCTGGTGCTGTAACTACTGTGCTACAGGCATTGAGCCTGTTGATTATTTTTTATGCTGTGCAGAATCTTTTTAGTTTAATTAAGTCCCATTTAATTATTTTTATCTGTGTTGTATTTACTTTAGGGGTCTTCTTTTTGAATTCCTTGCCTTTGACAATGTCCAGAATAGTTTCTTCTAGGTTGTGTGTGTGTGTGCTTAGAATTTTCATTATTTCAGGTCTTACATTTAAATCTTTAATCTGTTATGATTTAATTTTTCATTTTTATTTAGATAGAGTCTCATTATTTTGCCCAGGCTAGAGTGTTGTAGTGTCAGCCTGCCTCACAGCAACGTCAAATGCCTGGGTCCAAGCAATCCTGCTTCAGCCTCCTGAGTAGCTGACACTATGGACACCGAACACAATGCCTAGCTAATTTTTTCTATGTTTGTTAGAGATGGGTATCACTCTTGCTAAGGCTGTTCTCAAACTCTTAGCTCAAGGGATTGTCCTGCTTTGGCCTAGATCTAGTGTGAGGGTGAAAGAGAAGCAAGCCTAACTCCTTTTGTTGTAACTCTTATTCCTGAGAATCAGTGGGGAGGCAAAGCAGGCCTGACTCCATTCTGTTGTTTTGTTATATTTTATTGCTTTAAAAAAAAAACAGTTCCACTTGCCTTCCCACCCATGGCATTTTTAGTGTTCCTAGTTGGAACTGTTAGAATTATTAGTATTGTGTAGAAAGTCACTATCTACCCTTGTGACAGCAACCATCATGATTATGTTAAGGTGGTCTTCGTACCATCCTTATATGATACTGAAATGTTAAAAGAACAAGCTTGACTCCATTTTACTATTTACTCCCTTTTACCTTCACAAGTAGTTCCTCTTGTTTGCCCTCCCATTGTGTAACTGTAAATGTATTTGCTTATTGTGGCCCTAGTGATTACAGCTTGATGACCCTTACCTGTAAGTTTTCCTCTGCATTTCCAGGGGACATTGTGGTTTGTACCTACTTTGTAAGGAAGAAAAATCACTAATGGCTCTTGTGATCATTGCATTGTGTAAAATGACTATCCGCCTTACCCTCGTGATTACCCTGATCCCTTTAACTGCTATTGCTTCTGTAATAACGTTTGCTTGTCCCCTGGAAAAGTTTTGCCCTATAAAAACCAGAGCCACAGACAACTTGGGGTTGCTCTCAGAAATCCCATGTTGAGACACTAAGGCAGCCACCAGTCAGCTCTCCAATAAAGGACTCCCCTGCAAATTCAGCTTGACTGGCTGTGTGGTCTCTGGGGGAACTCCTGGGCATAACTAGGATTATAGGTGTTAGTCACCACACCTGGCCTTTACTTACTTTTATATATAGTTCTGAGTCTCTATTGAGAACTCTGTTTCATTGATCTATGTGTCTATTTTTATAGTAATA
>NW_003856738.1:0-1455 GCF_000181295.1 Otolemur garnettii | reverse complement strand
GAACACTATGGCTCCCGGTACCTGATTTAATGGCCTGTGTTGCCAGAACACCCTGCTGGGCTGTGTTAGGACATGTTCCATCCCCAGGTACTGAAAAAAGACTGTGTGGTTTTCTTCTGCACCCAGCCCTGGCCTTAGTATCAACTCTGCAATGGTGAACAAGAACCACCAGAGGGTACTCTCAATTATGACACCATTTTTCAGTTAGATCTTTTTTGTATACAAGAAAGGAAATGGTCTGATGTGCCCCATATACAAGCTTTCTTTTTTGTTTGGAGACAAACCCCAAAACCCCAATGGTGTAAAACCTGTCAGATAGAGCCAGCTCTCCTGGCTGTAATAACTTTCCCAAATGGCCAGGGATTCCTGAGAGAGATGCTGTCACTACGTAGTTCGAACCCACCATCCACTTCTTCCACAATTTGCTCTGTGCCTTTAGAAAACCCTGAGAAAGAATCTGTTTCAAGAGTTTCTTCTGGTCCTGTTGGGACCCCCAGAAAGCAACTGTAACCTTCTTTGTGTCCCTTGGTTGAAACTACAGGTGGTGAGAGGAGAAATATGTGAGTATTCACTCATTTTCTCTGGCAAATTTAAAACAAATTAAGGTTGAGTTAAGAAAATTTTCTGATAACCCAGATTGGTATACGGACATTCTCCAGAGGCTAAGACAAGAGAGGCCTTGACCTCTCTTGCAGAGATATAAGGAGAGTTAAAGTTTGATCAGACTTTAACTTTAAATGAGAAAAATGATCTCTTGGATGAAGCTAGAAAGTGGGGCGATTTGTGGTTCATGTCCAGTGCAGATAGCAGCATGTCCCCTGAGGAAAGGGACAGATATGAGAAGACCCTATGGGAAGACCCGCAGTTCCCTTTGAGGATCTTGAATGGGACTCTGAGAAACAAGGTGCCTGGGGGCATAAACATTTTCTAACATGTGTCCTGGAAGGTTTACACCAATTCAAGAAAAGACCTATGAATTATTCTCAGTTGTCTACTATTTACCAGGAGCAAAATGAAAGTCCCTCAGCCTTTCTTGAGCAGCTTAGGGAGGCAATGAGAAAACACACTCCATTGACCCCTGACTCCTTAGAGGGCCAAATTATTTTATTTTATTTGGCAGCTTTTGGCTGGGGCCAGGTTTGAACCCACCATCTCCAGTATATGGGGCTGGTGCCCTACTCCTTTAAGCCTCAGGCACCGCCTGGGGCCAAATTATTTTAAAAGATAAATTTATCATTCAGGCGGCCCCAGACATTTGAAAAATTTCCAGACATTGGCTCTAGGTCTGGATCATAATTTGGAGAATCTTCTTAAAATGGCCACAGTAGTCTTTTACAATGGAGATCAGGAAGAGGACAAAAAAGAAAGAAGGGATAAAAAAAATGACAGCTCTAATAATGGCACTCTGACCAACAGGCACCATGCAGGGGCAGAGGGAAGCCGGAGGAGCTAAGA
>NW_003856737.1:0-1456 GCF_000181295.1 Otolemur garnettii | reverse complement strand
GTTTTTTGGGGTTTTTTTATGAGAAGCTGTAATCTGTTGGGTAGGATATTGAAAATTTTTGCATTTTGCATTTTGCATTCATTAGTGAAATTGGTCTGCAGTTCTTTTCATTTGGGATTTTTTTCTTGATTTTGGTATAAGGGTGATATTTGCTTCATAGAACTTGTTGGGGGAAGATTCTTTCCTTCTCAATTTTTTGTTATAAGCTCTTCTTTGAAGGTTTGATAGAATTCTGTGTGGAGCCATCTGGATCAGTGCATTTTGGGGTTTTTTGGGGGGGGGATTTTTGTTGTTACTTTGATCTCAGGGCTTAAAATTGGTCTGTTTAAGGGATTGGTGGGTTCAAGCCCAGCCCCAGTCAAACTGCAACAAAAAATTACTCAGGTATTGTGGCGGTTGCCTGCAGTCCTATCAACGGGGGACACTGAGGCAAGAGAATTGCCTAAGCACAGGAGTTGGAGGTTGCTATGGGCTGTGTAACACCAGGGCGCTCTACTGAGGGTGATAAAGTAAGACTCTGTCTCTACAAAAGAAAAAAGAGAGAGAGAGAGAGATCTATTTCTTCTTGATTAAGTCCAGGGAGAGGGTATGATTCCAGGTATTGATCCATTTCCTCCACATTGTCAAGTTTCAGGGAATAGGGTTTCTTGTAGTATTCAGACACAATCTCTTGTGTCTCTGTGGCATCTGTTATTTCCCCTTTATGTTTCTGATTGAGATTATTAGAGATTTTATTTTTCTGTTTCCAGTTAATCTGGCCAAATACTTTTATTTATTTTTTTGAAAAACCAACTTTTTGTTTCATGAATTTTCTAAATGATATTTTTTTTGTTTTTAATTTCATTAATCTCTGATTTAATTTTGGTTCTTTTCTTCTGCTGTGTTTAGGATTAGATTGTTCTTCCAGTTGTTTTTCCAATTAAATATAGGCAACAAATGAGATAAATTTCTCTCTTAGGACTGCTTTTGCTGTATCCCACAGGCTTTGGTAACGTGTATTTTCATTCTTGTTATGTTTGGGAAATTTAATAATTTCCACTTATCTCTTCCTAAACCCAAATATCATTCAGCAGAAGATTATTTAATTTCCATGCCTTTTGTGGGGATGAATGTTCTTCCGGAGTAGAGTTCCACCTTTATTGCCTTGTGGCAATAGGACACAAGGTATAATTTTTGTGTGTGTGTATGACAGAGTCTCTCTTTGTTGCTCTCAGTAGAGTGTTGTGTCATCATAGCTCAAAGCAACCTCAAACTCTTGGGCTCAAGTGATTTTCTTGTTTCAGCCTCCTGAGTAGCTGGCACTACAAGCACCTGCCACAACACCCATCTATTTTTAGAGATGAGATCTTGCTCTGGCTCAGGCTGATTTTGAACCTGTGATCTCAGGCAATCCATTCACCTTAGCCTCCCAAGTGCTGGGATTACAGTTGTGAACCACCATGCTTGGCCTTAATTT